>NC_056744.1:593266875-593374375 GCF_019279795.1 Protopterus annectens
ATAGATACTGGGATTTAGTACCTTGTGTTAAATTATAGATATGTATTGTTGTGTTATAATTGTTAGAATAAAAAAAACATCAAATAAGGATTTGCTGGTTCAGTGTGAATGCCCCAAGACAGGAACAAAAAATTGTGTCTCCTTACAAAAGTTAAAAAACTTTGTGTGTTTGTATCTTGCTCTTTAGACCAAAGGATTGCAATATCTTTTTACTGTATACTCCACAAGACAGCGCACTTAAAACAGTGTCCCACATAAGCCACTCACTAAAGACTAAGCAGTTGTGTAATTTATATAGCATTATCAGTTACTTTTTCACTACCTCACTAGTAAAATGCTGCAAAATGTCCTATTCAAGATGGGCCACCAAAAATGTAGAGTGAAATGCCTCTGTTTCTCAGAGTCCTGACATATGTTACACATTTACATATGACCTTTTACTTTATAGGGTTTTATGTAACTGTTTCTGCAGCACATTTTGATAAGTCACCTCTGTTTTAAATATTTTGATTTTTATATATTGTTGTTTTTCTGGTTTAATTTTTGTTGCTTGGTTTTGCAGTTACTGGACCCTATCTATTTATTGCTATCATATGTGCTATTTGTATGTATCTATGTTGCTCAGTATTATACAAGCTTTTGTAATACTTTGTTTCTAACCTTATACTTTATTTTGCTGATGTAATGGGATAAAGCTGACAAGGGGTCCTCTAGTTAAGTCAAGACGTTTACTTGCCTTAACTAAATAAATGATAAATGCTCATTGTGGATATTGCTGATAATATTTATGAAACATCACAGACTGTGTGCAGTGCAGCAATGCATTCATAACACACTTTACACACAACACTGATACAAGCTTGTGAATAGTGTTTTTAATGGTTATAACTGTTAATGCATGACTAGGTTCTCAGAAGTGAGGGTATTGACCAAATACTCTTATATGGCGATTGTTGAAGTACAGCAGTAGCACACTGAATGATCTCATATGGCGATTGTTGAAGTACAGCAGTAGCGCACTGAATGATCTCATATGGCGATTGTTGAGGTAGAGCAGTAGCGCACTGAATGATCTCATATGGCGATTCTTGAAGTACAGCAGTAGCGCACTAAATGAAAATGTTATGGACTGTATTTGTGCACGTAGGACATTATGTAGGAGAATATGTGCTTTCAGAATGACACTGGAATTGTTTAGTTAACAGCTCCACTATGCAGATAAAGAAGGTGTATTCATCAGGCCATCTCCTGTCCTTAAACAAAGCTACATACTGACTTTTGGTTGTATATAAAATTAGTACTTATGGGCATATGCATTATAGAATATGAGATTATTTCGATGTAGATTTTATGCTGTGTGTAGATAGCAATAAGGTGTCTCATTATTTTTACATGTATAAAAAAAGACACTTATAATGTCCCAAATATTGATTGCTGGCTGCAAGTGGACAACCTGGTCAGCTTTACACATTATTTGTTACTTTTTTCTCACTAAGTGTCTCAAGGAATGTTTAATTTATCAATAATTTCTTCAGTTCAACTGACAAAACTGGTTAGTTTTGGCATTCAGTAAATAATTCACTAGCTGTATAGCTCAATACTCATATGTTCATAGGTTCATAGTTATTTAACAGACTAATGACCGCTGGGGCCTTTTTAAGCCTAACCATGCATCTCAAGTCTCTGATAAGTTCTGGTAGTCTTGATGAGTGTAAGCAGGGGCTTGTGAGATGACACATTTACAAGCAGGGGCCTGGGAAATAACCCATTTGCAGGTGGCCTGTGTCCATTAGAGACATAGATGTGAACCAGGGATGAATTTTCTATTCCTCATCCAACTGTCCAAGTTGCACTTGATTTAGGTTAGAGAGGATCTCTGTTTCACATGGATAGGGAGCCTCTTACAGAGAAGTGATAGTCTCCTCTATACATACCTATCTTTCCAGCAGGCTCTATTTATATAACATACATTGTTCAAGTCTTTAGAATTGGTAATTCTTATGCTCTTTGTTTTGCAGATATTTATTTATTTATTTATTTATTTATTTAACATTTGTTAATCGGGAAAGTCCGACTTGGAATGAGACAATTTTCAGAGGAGGCCCGGGGAGAAATGCTCCAGATGCATGTCTTTGTAACATGGGAGAAAACGGGAGTACCAGGAGGAAACCCACATGAATGCAGGGAGGACATGCAGACTCAGCACAGAAGGCACCACAGCCGAGAATCAAACTGGAGAACCTCTTGCTGTGAGGTGGCAATGCTACCTCTGCACCACTGCACCTGCGCCTGTGAGATATGCAGGAGGTCCATCAGAGTGGAGTCTGATAATGTCTTGTGTGACAGGCATAGGTCTCCCCTCAACAGCCTGAAAGAAATGGAATACAAGGATAGGACTTTCAAGCAATCTGCATAGGAAATGTTATTTACAACCTGTATTCTATTAGTGAGGAACCTCTGTGGACATTCAAGTTGCTGGATGTGCCTGGTTAGGTACAAACCAAAGGGGGGCATTGTACTCATTGATGGGTCTGATGAATGCTGAATACAGTGGATAATGACCTGCTTGGATCTAAATGCCATATCTTTGCTTATATAGAATGGCTTCCTCACTGTCATAGACACATGACGGTCAAAGGCTAGATTACTGTCTATGTGTGTCTCTTAGTCCCTGACTACTTGGTCAAATCTTATGGGCATGTTGACAATATGATAGTTACCAGAGGTGGCTGGCTTCAAAAAAGGATACTGTTATGCATTTTATGGCATTCAATTTTAGTCCATGGCTCTGATACCAGTTTATTTGTCTGTCAGCCCTGCTTCAAGAACATTAGTGCATGTGGAGGATTCTATGACAACTCCTAATTTGTAGTTGGCTGCAAATTTGGTCAGCTAGAGGCATTTAATATTGGTCTTGACTTCAGAGAAGTAGATGCCAAAAAGGAGCTGTCCCAGGACCAATCCCTGAGGGACTCTAGTGGTGACTGGCCTCTTTGTAGAAGTGGGCTCCCCAATTCTAACTTCATGGGTCCTATCTGTGAACCAGCTGACTATCCACAGGGTGACATAAGGGTTTATACCTAACCTCTTGAATTTGTCTACAATGCCCAAGTAGGGTATTGTATCAAATGCCTTGGCCAGGTCAAGGTAGGCAGTGTGAACCATTTTGCCCTCATCCATTGCTTTAGTGACCTTCTAAAAAGTTTCCAGAGTCTGTAGATGGCCCACCTTTGTGCAGAGGGATGACTGTTTCTGCTTTCCATCCCTGAGGCATGAAGCTTGTAAGCTTGTTTGGAGGCTTTGGTTAAATAGTGTTTCCAGAGGGCCTGAGAAGTCATGTTTCATGCTATTTAGAAGGCAGCCTTGGATATTGTCAGGGCCCACTGATGCAGTGTTCTTGGCCTTAGAGAAAGCAGTGAGGACTTGTTCCCTAGCAATAGTAAGGAAAGTTATATTTCATGGTATTTCCTGAGGGAAGACTGGAAGCGGGGGAGTTAAAACTGTTTCCATTGCTTTTCTGACCTGCTTCGTGTTATAACTTGCAGCAATATTGAAACAATGTTGCTTTATGCCCAACTCCTCACTGTGTCTTTTTATGCCATTTTCAGCAGTTAAGTTACTTTGGTCTTGTTTCCTGTCATATTTTGGCACGTTGCCTTGGTGGACAGTACACTTGATATTTATTTATTTGTTAGCATTTCTCATCTGGGGTACAACTAATAGTGACCAATTATGGTCTCAGACCAGGAACAAACAGAAAAATACAAAGCAAAAATAAAACACATACAACATTTTACAATATAAACCTGTTCAAAGAAAACAAGGTAATTAAGTAAACCATTACAGTTCAACACATATTGAAATAATACATGTGGACAGCTCATTACAATAATAACCAGTAATTATACAAACATTTATGACAAAGAATAGTAATCTAAATAAAACAAAAGCAGAATCAGGAATTTGAAAAAAAAAAGTTTTACATTTACATTTACATATCACATTTATATTTACATATAAACAGTCCCATATAGTAAAATTGAAAGATGAGAGAAGAGATGGCAAATGGATGGTAATATGGGACAAGAAGTAATGAGTGTGAATACATGACACTTATAATGAAATGTCTAGTAATGGATTTGTCAAACATAAGTAAGGAGGGAAAGGGTGACTTATGTCACATGATCAGATTGTGTACAGTGACACGCTACTTTTGCAGGTATGGCTTTTGAGTCAAGACCAGAAAACTGGAGTTGATACTGCTGCGGTATTACAATTTTATTTGTTAGCGTACCTTAAACTGCTGTCATTTGATCACTGACATAATACAGGTGCTATGATACTGACCATATATGACCAGGCATATCATTA
This sequence comes from Protopterus annectens, assembly GCF_019279795.1. Classification (NCBI taxonomy): domain Eukaryota; kingdom Metazoa; phylum Chordata; order Ceratodontiformes; family Protopteridae; genus Protopterus; species Protopterus annectens. Next base: position 593,271,247 of record NC_056744.1, read on the forward strand.
CTAAGATCAATATGTCTACACAGATGAAAAGCTGATGTACTGACAGAATGCAGTAGTAAACATATTGCTGGAACAGTCATCAGGATCCTATAATGTTTTCAGACTGAGAAAATGATGTGCATCTTAAATGCATGAGTGCACAGACTAAAAGTGGCTATATATTGTATCTGGAAAGGATAATAATAGATGTTATGCATTACTGTTTCAGGCCACTATAAGCAAACTGGCATTTCAATATTGCATGAAATGTCACTTAAACAATAATTCTTTATTTTCAACAAATCTTTGCTGCAATAAAAGATGTGTGTGTACATTACACTGGATTATGTGGAATAAGCTTCCACTCCATGTGAAGCAGAGCTCCTCAATGACCCTATTCAAGCACAACCTTTATAACTGGATGGGTGACCATAAATTCACCCTGGGGGTGGCACCTACATCCCTCATGGACAGAGGCAATCGGTGCTGATCACAGAATCGTCTGCTCACAACGACCATCTAACTATGGTCAATAAAGGTACTCATGTTATTACATGGCTAGGTTTATAAAGGCCCTAGGGCCATTAGGCTAGTAACCTCCTATGAACCTATGATATGTCCATGATACCTAACAGGTGCATGTATAGTTAAAGTATTAAACTGGATACATGTAGTTAAGTGCTAATGTCAGACATTAGCTGTACACAGAGGTAACCCCACCACCAGCACCACATCCCCTTGTGACAACCCTCCACACTATCACAGTTTAACTGTTATAACCTCAAGGTCATAGAACATTGGCGAAAATAGAAACCCAACATTCCTAGAGTTGTCTGACTTTACCAAAATTGTAGAACCCTGGAGTTAAGAGAGGTCAAGTGGTGAGCACGGTCCCATATTGGAAAGGCAGGAATGGTATCCCCCAGCAATGATATTGTCAGATTAGTATAGTATGCTTTATTTTTCAGATTTATTGAAATTGAGAGTCATTGATTTATATTCAGTTAGTTGTACTTCAATGTAACATGCTTCTGTGAGGTGCCATGAATCCATTTCTGTATTATAGGTGTATGTGTCAGTGCAAAAAAATCAGTTTAAACATTAGTTAAACTCCGAGAATAGATGGGCCATAGTAGCAGGTAATATTATTTTTGTCCTGGGATTATTGTACATATTGCTGAAACACTTTTGTGTGGCCTGTGGTATGGAGATTTTTTTTTTTTTTTTTTGTATGTTTTTTTTGGTCCAAGGGCTGGTTTCATGAATATGTAGAAATTGTTTAGGAGTAATACAAATAATATTTGGAAAATAGACCATTTGTGGTTTATACTGATACAAGTAACATGTTTATGAGATGTTGAAAGTGTTACACTGTACATATTAGTAGATGAAGGGTTCATGGCAAGTTGTATGAGGCATTTTGATATCACAGAATCTGTTTGTTTGATTCTTCATGCTTTTGTGTGTTTTCAGCATGCAGTGACACATGGACATTGTTGCTGCAGAAAATTGTTTTTCTTATTGTTCTAATTGTTAGATAATTTATATTTGTTTAGAGAGGCACCAGAGAGCACAAGCAAGATGGCTGCCTTATGATCAGTATTTGGACAAAGGGTTAGGAAAAAAGTAATTAATCAACCAGTTCCAGGTAAAAAAAAAGAGAGAGAGAGAGAGAAAGAGAAATTACAGGACAGAGGACAAAGAGAAAATGGAGCAAAAAATGGCATAGTTTCAAACACCTCCACAGGAAGAACAATTTGTAAATCATTCCAAAAGCTGAAGGCAGTCACTGATGGTGTAGGCCTAATGAGGGAAACAATAGGCAATCAACAAAGCAAAGTGAGTAATCTGAAAAAATAATACATCACTTGGAAGAGGACAGAGCAGCTCTGAGATCAGAGGTGCATGAACACAGTGGAAGGCTGACAGAAATAGAGAAAAAGTTACTTAGAAACAGATCCAGAAGAAACAACATAAGGATAACAGGAGTGTCACAGCATGTCCTGACCTGGATATAGGAGGAAAGAATGCTGCTGGAATTGCTGGAAACAAGAATTCTCTTACAATGATTACAAGAATCAATAATAGAAAGAAACCAGAGTTGGTAAAATGGGAGATGCAAGAGGACAGCCAAGACACATATTATCATGTTTGCACAGCTATAAACTTAAAGGAAGAAATTATAAGACATGCCAGAACACTTAAACTGATGGCCTTTATTGGTATGTTTATAAAACTGATGAAGGATTGTTCTAAATCACTATATAAACTAAGAAAAGGGATGCCTGGCTTTTTGGGGCCATTGAAAGTTCAGTGAATTCCTACATAGGTTCATAGGTTCATACTAGGCTATCTGCCCTAGGGCATTTATAAGCCTAGCCAGAATGTGTTTGGCTTTCGCCACCCATTTTAAATTTATTTTGCTATGCCCTTTTTCGAGGTTAGTATACTGTGCCTCTGTCTAACAGTGACACAGAAGTGATACCCGGGGTAAACCTACTATCTCCCATCCACTCATCAAGATTCCCTTCGAAGAGAGTCAATGAGGGACTCTGCCTAACCTGGACTGGGATTTTATTCCAGAGTGAAGGGAGCCTCTCCATTATGAATCTGTCCCTCCAGCATGTCTTATTTATTTCAGTGCTGAGGTTCAAGTCTCTCGAGTGCTTAGCTCGATGGGGTTTGGATTTTCTGAGGTGCAGCATGTCCATTAATTCCGGGTTGGACATGGCTTTATACGTCAGGCACAGATCGCCTCTGAACAGGCGGTATGCCCCTGAGTAGAGCTGGAGTTTCTTTAACCGGGCAGCATATGGCAGCTGTTTGAGCCCTTTGATCCTCTTGGTGAGGTACTCCTGGGGTCTCTCCAGTTGCTGCAGGTGTCTGGTAAGGTAGGGCACTGTACTCAATTATGGGCCTGATGAGGGACACACACACACACACATATATACAGAAACACACACGCACATACTAACTCCAAGATCACACAACCCCCAGGGAAAGGGAACATTATTTCCCCCACCATGGGATTGTCTGACACACCTGTCAACCAACTTCATATGTCAACATTTTGCTTTATTGACCAAATTCAAGAGTCCCATATATATTAAGCATAGATCTAGGTCTATATGGACAAATCTATAAATCACACACACATTTACATAAATGCACAAACATTTACCACACACAGACACACGTACATATATATGAACATGCACACATCTGCAACTAGAAAATGTAGCACCACAAAAATCACATCAACTAAGTAACGTAAGTTCTTAATTTACAAGTTCTTACACAAAGGGGTGCTCCATGATGGGTCCTATGCTATCAAATCACCATTCTGCATCTTTTTACTTCGGGAAATTATCTTGCTCTGAAATGGAGGCATGCCCAGCCCAGTACACTGCAAACTATCACATCAAGTGTCAACTACATAAATGCGTTCATCTCCTGCACCCACCAAGCTGCTCTCTAGTTCCCAGGAAAAATCTTACTGCAAGTCAAATAACCAAGAAATTTTGGTACCAACTGATAAGTAACAGACTAGTATATCCCACTCACCTTTAAAGGAAACTGTCGACAGCTACAACCAAGTACAGAGACAGTCACCCACAGGGGATAGAAAAGATAATATTCCTGACCCACTAAGACCACCAAGCAGCATCCGCTTCATAACTGGTTCCAACGGAGAAAGGGATGAAGCCTAGGCTGTTACACAGCTGATACAGGTTTTAACTGCAGCCCAAGTGTGAAGGCTGCCAGCCTAGCTAGCTAGAATTTTGTAAATAATTCTATGTCATTTGTGAATATTAATACAATCCATAGGCTTGTCTTACAAATATTAGAGAACTATAAGTTGTGCGCTGAGCTTCAAGAATGTAACTACAGTGTACACTACATGAAAAGAATAGTGTTAACTTGCAAACTCTAAGAAAAAAAGTGAATTGCTTACAATGGTGGTTATCTCAGCTAGGAGACAGAATGTCTGCAGTTAGAAATTCTTTCTATTGTCTGGAAACAGAAATAATCACAAGTTTCAAAGATAAAAGTGTTTAAGTGTTATGACTTATAGTTCCAGGCAAACTTCTGAAAAATAAGTATTTTTGACACAGAGGTGACAAAGAATGATGTAATCTGAAATAACCCAGCAGAAGTGTGACAGTAATTTAAGAACCATCTCAGAGAGAGAGTCTGTGCATTTTGTATCTTGTCTTGGATCTGAACACACCCATATTCAGCACTTGTCATTTGTATTTGCCTTGTTCTGTAAGTAAGATTTGGATCATAGTATCTCTCTTAGAGATAGACAGGAATATAAGATTAGTATATATGTTTTCTGTATTTCTGCAAGACTGTCTTGCAATGTTGTTTTTAAGTATTTCCTGTGATTCCGAATTCTGTTGTCACTGTGTTGAATTACTGAGTATTTTCTTGTGCTTGTATTATTTACCATTAAATATATTTGTGGCTGGTTTGTTTGGAGATACTCAAGCTCTTAGAGTACTTGCATATGCACTTGGTGACACTGCATATGCCACTCTTGAATAGCCTTAGTCACACTTATCAACTGGATAATTGTAACATTGCACAGTAGAATTGGTCACCCTTTGGGAAGGGCCTTGTAGTAGCTGATTGGTGGCAGTGTTTAGTATCTTTCAGCTTGGCTATTTTAACAGTAAAATGGAAGAGAGACACAAATTCCACATGCTGTAAGAAGTATGAGCTTTTGTTACAGAGATCACGCATAGTGGAAGATGGAGCAGATAACAAAAGGAAATAAAATCAAATATGAAAAAGACTGTCAAACCTGCAAGGGGCCAAAGGGGAGGTAGAATTACAAGCATCATGGTGAACATGTAATGTAGATGCATCCGTGGGGAAAAGAACTAAAGAGGACGTAAACAATGTCACACACAGTGATGATGACAGAATAAGTGGAGCAAGCAATATCCTGGAAATAGCAAATGGTAGAAATAGAGGAAAGGACATGAAAAACAGAGGAAATATGATGGGAGCATGCAAAAAAGATACTGTAAGAATAACAAGAAGTTGTCAAAGCAGAAAAGTGGCAGAAGAGGACAGTATGATAGTGAACACATTAGAAGCAGAGCCAGAGGTACAAGAAGCCAAAGAAGAACAACTTCATACCATCAAAGAGGAGACACTGGAACAGTAGCCCTAGGAGGATTCAAATGCCCTGCGATGCACTTCATAGGGCCTGAGCAGGTTCATAGGTTCATAGGTTCATAGGTTGGTACTAGGCTATCAGCCCTAGGGCCTATACAAGCCTAGCCATAACAATTCCCTGGCTATTTCTTCCCACATTATTTACTTTCCTGGACCCCTGTCTAGCAGGGTGACTGACGTGATCCCTGGGGTGAATTTCCTTTCTCCCATCCAATCGTCAAGGTTTCTCTTGAAGAGGTCCAAAGAGGCACTCTGCTTGACATGTATGGGCAATCTATTCCAGAGTCTGGGGAGTCTCTGGGTCAGGAACCTATCCCTCCAGCATGTTTTGTTTATTGTGATGACAAGGTTTAGATCCCTGGAGCATGTAGCTCTGAGGGATTGGGATTTCTTTAAGTGTAGCATGTCCAACAGCTCTGGGTTTGACATGGCCTTGTATGTTAAGCAGAGATCGCCTCTGAGTAGACGATATGCGACAGAGTATAGCTGGAGTTTTTTAAGGCGGTCAGCATAGGGCATCTGCTTTAGGCCTGTGATTCTTTTAGTGAGGTATTTCTGAGGCCTTTCCAGTTGTTGCAGATGTCTTGAGAGGTACATACCAAATGGGGCGTTGTATTCTATAATGGGTCTAATAAGGGATGAGTACAGTGGGACAATGACCTCTTTTTTCTGGATGAAAACCCTTCATGATGAGGTGTGCCACATAGAAGGATTCCCTGACTGTTGTGGCGATGTGGTTATCGAAGGTGAGACCACTGTCCACCTGTGTCCCTAAGTCTCTTATCACACTTTCTGTGTTTAGTGTACTGCCACCTATATTGTAATTCATGGATACATGTTTTTTCCCAAAGGGGATAACAATACATTTCTTGGCATTGAGCTTGAGCCCATGGCTCTGGCACCAAGCATCTGTTTCTGTAAGGCCCTTTTGTAGAGTATCCACATCATTTGGGGATTCAATAATGGCTCCCAGTTTGCAGTCATCTGCAAACTTTGTTAGCCAGAGTCCCTTAGTGTTGACCTGTACTTCAGAGAAGTAGATGCCAAACAAGAGCGGCCCCAGGACTGAACCCTGAGGTACTCCACTTGTCACTTGTCTGGAGCTGGATTTGGAGTCGGCTACTTTTACAGTGTGGGTTCTATCAGTAAGCCATTTAGCAACCCATTGGGTGACATAGGGATTAATGCCCAACTTAGTAAGTTTATCTATGATTCCAGAGTGGGGATGGTGTCAAAGGCCTTGGCAAGGTCTAGATAGGCTGTGTGGACCACCTTACCCTTGTCCATGGCTCTGGAGACTGATTCAATGAAGTCAATCAGGTTCAGGAGACAAGATCTGCCCTTCACAAACCCAAACTGGGTGGGGTCCAGTGTTTGAAGGTTGCCAATGTCTTTGTTTATAAGTTCCATGATAATACGCTCCATGGCCTTGCAGATAAGGCTTGTCAGACTGATGGGACGGTAGTTTCTGGGATCCAAGGTGGATCCCCCCTTGTGGATTGGGATAACTGTAGCTCTGCGCCACTCAGTGGGCACGAAACCTGAGGTGAGGCTATGATTAATCATGACACTTAGGTGAGGTGCCAGTTCATATTGTAGTTCATGTAGTACACAGACCGGGATGTCATCTGGTCCCATGGATGCTGTATTCTTGGCTTTAGACAGTGCGTTTTGTACCTGTGTGGCCGTTATTATTGGAATTTGGCAATCTTCCGGTATTGAGATGGGCCATTTAGGGGGTGAGAGGGGGGTGAAGTTGGCACTGAATTGATCTGCCAGGATATTGGCAATATCCTTTGGATCAGTATATTTAATGCCATTCTGTTTTAGCTCAGTGCAGATCTGAGCATTGCCATTTAGATTCTTGACATAGTTATAGAATGCTTTGTGGTTGTCTTTGGAATCTATGGCAATTTTATTTTCGTAACTAGCTTTGGAGGATTTTATGAGGCATCTCAGTTTCTTACTGAGGCCAGTAAGTGAGTTTTTTGCATCCTGGGATTTTCCTCTTTTCTGCAAAAGTTTCTTCCTTTTGTTGTAAAGTTTGTTTATGGCAGGGGACCACCAGATTGGCTTCCTTTTTTTGGATGAGAGCATTTTGGTTCTATTTGGGATGGCACGATTCATGCACGAGTGGATGTGCTCGTACAGTGCCTTAGTGTAGGATTCAGCAGTTGAACTTTCAGTTCCCGTCTGCATGGGTGTTATGAAGTTTGTCACTTCTGACTTGAGTAGCATGAAGTTGGCTTTGGAGAAGTTTTTTATGGTGGTTTCTTTACTGGGGGGGTGGGGGTGGGATGTGGATGTTAAGGGTGATTAGCTTATTGTCAGACCTGACTAACAAGGGGGTGACCATAGGTATGGAGCATTGATTTCCCATGTTGGTAATGACCAGGTCTAGGATATTGGAGCCCCTGGTGGGACTATGGATTAGTTGATCCAGGGCATTGGAATTTATGAATTCCAAAACCGTTGCGCAAAGGTGTTGGGACATGAGTAGTTTTCCCAGTTAATGGCAGGGTAGTTAAAATCACCCAGTATTAGGGTGTTTGGTTCTATCTTAATATTTTCCAGTATGTTTAGAAAGGTGTAGTGAGAATCTTGGGGTATGGTGGGGGATCTGTAGCAAGCTACAATTTGGATTGCCGTCTTACCTAGTGTTAGTTGCACTTGGAGAATTTCAGACACATTGTGTTGGCCAACTAGCCTGGTGGTGTGAATATCCTTGGTGAATATTGACACTCCTCCACCTTTAGTGTTTCGGTCCTGGTTTGGTGGCCGAAAAGTGTGGTAAGAGTTGTAGCCTGGTATTGCAGGGGTGCTCTCTGGAGCCTTGAACCAGGTCTCAGTTACTGCACAGATATCGATGTTCTCCATTTTTAGGAGTGCCTCGAGAGAGTGCATTTTGAGGTTTAGACTTCTAGCATTGAGTAGCATTACCTTCAGATTTTGCATGCATGTACCTGTTACGGTACAAGCATGCAAACTGGAGTTTTCAAAGTTGGAGGTGAGACAAGCAAAATGGAACACTGGCAGGAAAACTGGGCCAGAGGAGAAGACCAAGAGGAGGGAAGCCTCCAATAACTTTAACAGCTATGACAGAAGAAAATGAGAGTAGGTGCAAAAGAAGAAAATAAGTGGATGTACAGTTTAAACTCTATCATATACAGGCACTGAGTCATGACTGTATATCAAAATAACTGAAAGACTAAAGTTACAGAAGGGGGTAACTAGAAGAGAAAAGGACTAATGAGATCTGTGAACATGGGGCACTATTCAAAGCAAAGGTTTTTTTTTTGTTTTTGTTTTTGTTTTTTTTAAATGTACTTTGCTCCAGAAGTAACAGAAAGGTACTGGGTAAAGAAAGAGGGAATGAATAAGCAGATTGATGTCATGTTTTTTTCCTACAATACACCATATTTTATCATTTTTATATTTTCTTGCAAAAGTTTTCTCTTAAGAAGTGGGCAAAAGTGTTGTGGTATACCTGAATGAAAAATGAGACAAGTAGAGAAAGAAATTATTATGGAAACACCAGCCTTGGGTTTGACTGCACTGCACTATACTAGGACAGAGTGAAATGGAGTGCATAAAACTGTCAAAAAAGTAGGATCAAGTACAAAAAAAAAGTAGCGACAATGGGAAAAGTGAGCGATAAACAGAAACAAACAACAGATGCGAGACAGTCATAAAGAACTGAAAGCAAGAAGGACAAAGCCAAAACAGAATTTGGAAAAGACAAGGTGAATGACCCAAGGCCAGAAGTGCTCAGATCACAGGCTGTAGATCAACAAATCCAATATAATGGGAGGATGGGGCTGAGCATAGGTGATGACTAAAGGATTAAAGGAAACCCAAGAGTGGAGAGGAGAGTTGTTTAAAGGCAGTGATGGGGTGAAGGAGGGGGTACAAAGCCTAAGAGAACAGAAAGGAAAGAAGACAGACTAAAAGTGGTAACTTGGAACACGTGGGGGGTGCTTCTTCACACCTGATGAAAAAAGGGAAAAAATACACGGGTCTATATTATATGCTCGAAGGTTTAAAACTTCGACTGTCATATGATCTACACCATATGAGCGAAGTTTTAAAACAAATAATAAAAAAATTTAAAAAAAACAAAAAAAACTTGCCTAAATGCTCCTGCTGCACCCCCCTACACCCCCCCACAACTTAAATATACCAACTCCGAGATCACACTACATTGAAGTAAAGCGAAATATTCCCTATGGCGATCTCCATTGAAACTTGCGAACTTTCAAAAGTTCACTCATATGGTGTCGACCATATCAGGCTTGAACTTTTAAATGTTCGCGATTTCTAAAGGAACCCAAAATACACAGCAGAAAGGGTAGGATGCAAGAGACTGTGGTACTGATTCAGGAGAGCAAATTAAAGGTAAAAGAGGTAGGGAAGATCATGAGCCCACAGTACCTCAAGGGAGAAACAGACAATAAAGCAAAATAACGTCAGAGATGCAGACAGTGCATGGGATAAGAGATCAGATATTAAGAGGAGTGCTGCACAGATTATATCTCTCATCTAAAGGATTATGTAAGGAAGGAAGGAAAACAGACTCAAGATGCTGGAGATGCATGACAGAAGTGCTAGGCATGACATGTATGTTCTGGGACTGAACCTGTTCATAAAAGATTTGGACAGAGGCTCTGGAAATCTGGACGAGATTATATGGAAAATAGGGACAAAACTTCTGGGAATTTTGCATATACAGTATAGAGAATGAAGAGGAGGTTGGCAAGAAAAAGAACTGTGGACAGCAAGATTAACAGCAACAGAGGTTAAGAGTGTAATAGCCAGAAAATAAAGAACAAGTGCCAGAATTGTGAGCTGAACAGGAGATATTCAGACAGTGTTAAGAAGTATAAAGCAGAAGAAGAAAATGAGTGGAAACAAAAGAAATGTCAGTGTGGAAGGAGATAATGAGTTCCTACCAGTTAAAAGGGGTGGGGATGAAAGTAAGTAGAAAATCACTGGTGTAAAATAAAAAGTACATCATGCAAGAGGACTGCAGAGTGTATAATTGTGAATGGATATGAGAAATAAATAAATCTTTTGGAAAAATATACTTTTTATGGTAAAAGGAATGTTGATCTACCAGGCTATACCTCATATCATGCGTTTTGGCCCCAAAACCCGGACCGAACCACAAAAGGAGGGGGAGTTTCCATATTTATCAAGGATTTCCACACCTCCAGGTTAGTGGCATTGCACGAAGTATCGGAGACCATCCATGTGCAACTAACAATGGGCAAGACTGCTTTTCAGTTTATAGCATCCTACAGACCACCCTCTCAAAGTCAGGAATCCCACTCGGCTTTCCTGAAAACATTGGGGAACATGAAGATCTCTCCGAACACCATTATATTGGGTGACTTCAACTACCCAAACATTGACTGGGAGCACTACTCAAGCCCCAGCACCTTAGCCCAAAGATTCCTAGAGATTATAAACTCAAATGCTATGGAACAACTAGTCACCACTCCCACAAGAGGGGACAACATACTAGACCTGATCATTACCAACATGGGGACTCTATGCTCTACACCAGAAGTATATCCCTCATTGGTAAGATCAGACCATTAATTAATTTCACTGGATGTCCACATCCCGACCCCACCCCCAGCCCAGAAAACCACAGTGAAAAACTTCTCAAAAGCGAACTTCTCACTTCTCAAAACCAAAGTGGAATCCTTCAAGGCCCCAGGGCCAGTGGAAACTATGGCCCAAACTGGAAAATCCTATATAAATGCATTCTACGGGCATCTCCAGGAATGCATGGATCATGCTATCCCAAACAAAACCAAGACCCAATCATCCAAAGGCAGGTGTCCAGTCTGGTGGACCCCTGCCATAAATAAACTGTACAACAGAAGGAGGAAGCTACTACATGATAGAGCAAAATCCCTAATAGGGAAGGCATCTCTGATCAGTACTAGCAAAAAATTACGATCCCTCATAAAATCCTCCAAGGCCAGCTTCGAGAGAAAAATTGCACAGGACACCAAAGACAATCATAAGGCTTTTTTCAGTTATGTTAGAAACCTGGGATGCAACTCCCAGACTTGTTCTGAGTTGATTCTAAATGACAAAAAATACACTGAACCCACAGACATCGCCAATATCCTGGCAGACAGGTTCAGTGCAAACTTCTCCACCCCCACCCCCAAAAGAGCAAGTATCTATCCCAGCAGAGGGCTGTCTCCCAAACATCTCAGATGCTCAGGTGAAGGCTGCCCTCTCCAAAGCAAAAAACACTGCTTCCATGGGACCAGATGGCGTCCCAGGTTGCATCCTACATGAACTCCAAGAGGAACTAATCCCTCAAATAAAACAGCTATACAATCTCAGCCTCACTACAGGATATGTGCCCACAGAATGGCGTACAGCAACAGTGGTCCCACTCCACAAAGGTGGAGCCTCTACGGACCCTGGAAACTATCACCCCATAAGCCTGACTAGCTTAGTCTGTAAGGCTATGGAGAGGATCATCATGGAGCTCATAAACAAAGACATTGGGGACCTACAGACACTAGATCCTACCCAGTTCGGCTTTGTCAAGGGCAGATCCTGCCTTTTGAACCTGGTTGACTTCTTTGAAACAGTCACCAAAGCCATAGATGAAGGGAAGGTAGTCCACACAGCCTATCTGGACCTTGCAAAGGCATTTGACACAATACCCCACTCGGGCATCATAGATAAGCTATCCAGCTTAAATATAAACCCCTATGTCACAAGATGGGTTGCAAGCTGGCTCAAAGACAGAACCCACAGAGTGAGAGTTGCTGGAGCCATGTCAGACTCGAAATCGGTCACAAGTGGCATCCCACAGGGTTCTGTCCTGGGACCACTTTTGTTCGGTATATACTTTTCCGAGGTACAGGCAAACATGGGAGGACTATGGCTCACCAAGTTCGCAGACGACTGCAAACTGGGTGTCATAATCAACTCTCCAGCTGACACAAACATCCTTCAAAAAGGTCTCACAGAGACAGATAACTGGTGCCAGCACCATGGGTTAAAGCTAAATGCCAAAAAATATATAGTCATACCCTTTGGCAAAAACAATGTGCCCACAAATTACCACATAGGTGGAAACTCATTAAGTACAGAGCAAGTTATTAGGGACCTGGGGACCCAAGTTGATAGCAATCTCTCCTTTGAAAACCACATTTCCAAAGTGGTTAGAAAGACCTTCTACATAGCCCACCTCATCACGAAGGGTTTCACATCTAGATCAAGAGAGGTAATCATGCCCCTTTATTCATCCCTCATCAGGCCCATCATAGAATACAATGCCCCTTTTGGGATGTACCTTACCCGACACCTGCAGCAATTAGAAAGACCCCAAAAGTATCTCACAAAGAGGATCAAGGGTCTCAAACAGATACCATATGCTGCTCGGTTAAAAAAAACTTCAGCTCTACTCAGTTGCATACTGCCTACTTCGAGGCGATCTATGCCTGACATACAAAGCTATGTCAAATCCAGAATTAATGGACATGCTCCACCTCAGTAAATCTAAATCCCTTAGAGCCACACGCTCGAGGGACTTGAACCTCAGCACAGAAATAAATAGAACTTGCTGGAGGGACAGGTTCATAACCCAGAGGCTCCCTTCGCTCTGGAATAGAATTCCAGTTCATGTGAGGCAGAGCACCTCACTGAATCTCTTCAAGAAGAATCTCGATAGGTGGATGGGGGATCATAGGTTTGTTCCAGGGATTACTCCCGTGTCACTATTAGACAGAGGCACAGTAAACTAAACCTTAAAAAGGGCACAGTATACTCAAATCAAGGGGTGGCGTAAGCCATACAGAATCGGGCTAGGCTTATAATTGCCCCAGGGCAGATAGCCTAGTATGAACCTATGAACCTATGAACCTATGAACCTAACAACTATGCAGTTTACTACTATATATTTCTGTAATTTATTCTTGCTCATGTATATATTGCTATATTTTTGTTGTTGCCATTTGGCCTGGGTTGTGGCTTAAAATGGCCCAGTAATTAGGACCCTTTCATTTACCTGGTTAACAAAGAAAATAAATAAATAGATTAAATTCAGGGGTGTATTACACACATGATGATAATATTGTTGAGTAAGAGACTGAGAAATCATTGGTTGTTTTAAATATTTTTCACATGGCATTCTGTACTGACTATGCATTTCAGTATGACACACAATAAATGTGGTGTTATGTAATGAAATTACATATTTTCATCCATCTCATGTACTCTGTCTAGGCACATTGTACTAATGAACAAAACGACCATTTTATTTTCTGGTCATGGTAACCATTATGATCATCATACACAGGATTATGCTGAATGTATTTAAGGTTTGTGTGACTGATCCCAATCCTGTGTTAACCACCATATGATAATGTATTTTTAAATGATGTTCCATACTTTGGGATGTCTGTGGTTTACGTACAAATTCAATTTATATACCAGATATATCCATTTACTTAGGTGGGCCCTTCTATAAATGTAAATATACTGATTCATAAATTCTTAACCATTTGTTAACAAGGACCATTTTCATACATGACTTGAGCCAAGAGACATCAATCTGCAGCACAACCAGAAACAATTACAAGAAAGTATAGAAATGACATAGCATCACTTTATGAACAGTTGTAGAACTTATGTGCAATAAACTTGCAGACAAAATTTTTGATGAAGTAGCAATCAAAATATAGTTACAACACTTACATACATTAAAATAGTAGACAAAAATAGTATGCAGTACTAAAGTGGAAGTACCTTGCTCCTGTGTCTGCTTGTCTGCTTCAGTATTTTGTAGGCATATGGCAATTAGGCCTGGCATACATGTATTTGTGTTGTATGGGCTTTTTGGTACACTGATGTTGGTTACAGTTACCTGACATTTCATATTGTAGATTAGCTATTGTGCTATCCATTTCTGTTAGTAATAAGCATGCTGATGTGTCCTGTTCTGTGACATTTTCTTACAAGAAAGACCTTTGCAAAGATGTGTGTTTTGCCAAGATATGTATTATCATGAGCTGTTCCATTATTTGTATAGCACCCTTGTATACTGTGCTGTTTAGGATAGCTGGATTGTGCCCATTAGTAGTTTTATATTTCTGGGATCTGCTGTTATACAAGTCTGCTATGTTTGTTCATATGATGCCTGTACTGACTTGGTACTTTGCTCTTATTCAAAAGTGTGGATTGTATGCTATTTTTTCAGATTTTTTGTTTCCTTTTTTCTTCTTCATATAGAAGTGCAGAGATCTACAACAAATCCTTCCCCATTTCTGTGCCATGCCGTAATTACTTGTGATTAGAATTATCATCTTCACTACAGTGATAATATAGTGTAGTAGTATACAATACATTGTAGAGGCCTTGAATTTAGATCAGTAATACCTTCAAAGTGGACATATTTCTCTTTCATGGTTAAGGTTCAGTCAGTTCATAAGTGCCATTCAGATTATTTAGGTTATACCATGTGATAGTCATTTTATTTTGCATTCATTATGCTAGTCAGCACTATTCCTGAGCTAAGGCAACACTTCACCTTAAGTTTTTCTGATTTCCAGTGTTAATCCATTGTCTTGGAATCTCACTCCAGATTTTATGTTATTTAATGCATCTATATTTAGTTTGTTTGTATACAATTCTTGGACATCTGTGGCTTCATTGTTTGTGCAGTGTATATGTATATCTATCCCTGGGATTCAATAAACTCTGTGTAGGCTCTGCATGTAGCCTACAAGGAGTTTACATTTTCCATGGCAGTGCATGGTGAGCGGCAGTGCACAATGCAAATTAATGCTGTGTGGCATGTCTAAGCTAGGTTTAATGGCTGGCAACAGTGTTGCTGGCCAGGATGCTGCCTAAACGAATGCAGATATCAATTCTGTTTCAAGCAGAGCACCTACGGTCCATGGATTTTGGTGAAATGCCACGGTGATCACCAGGGCTTCACAGATAGCTGTCAGTCTGTTAGTACAACACATCTGTACAAATGCCAACACAATTCTGGGACATTTAAACAGAAGTAGTGACATATTTGATATAGATATGATCATTGTGATTGTTATTTAATATTGTATATTGTCACTTTATTTTTACTTTTGTTTTCAGGGGCTTTTCTCCTCAGGTCTCCACAGAAAATGGGTTTGTTTGCAAACTCAGTTGGACTAACCCGGTTAACAAATGTGAAATAAATAAATAAATAAGATGTCGTATAGAAATGTGTTAGAATGAAACTCAAACATACCTCTCAACCGGTTAGAGCAAGAAATTTGGACAAAGCCATAAATAATTGTGGGACAAAGGCCCAAAAATAGACACAGATTCCTAATACTGCTCTTCCAAACTTAGAAAGTTGACAGACTAATTGGTTGTAAAGTAGCATGCACTTTCTGAAGAGAATGAAGTTTGAAACTCAAATGTCTGTCATCAGTTTCTCACTTCAATCTCCAATGACATGCCAATGATTTGCCAGAAAACCAAAATGTTATGAGGAAAAGATCATGAGACAAAAACTGAACATTCTGCACAAATCAGGACAGTTGAGAGGTATGAACTCAAATGTATGTAATACTGATTCATATCAGTCCTGAGATCATCCCAGTGATATGGCAGAAAGCCACAAATTTGATAAAGAACTAGTCTGGACATCCTGCCAATATCTGACCAGTTGAGAGATACGAATACGAAGTATATGGTCCAAATGCATTACAGGAAAGTGTACCCTCAGTGCAGAGTATTGTGATATCTCCTGGCATTGTGTACTGAAGCTGTCTAAATGATCTGCAACAGGACATGGACTGCCTTGTAAAATGAACACTTGGGGGAAGTGTGTGTATTGAATAGGGACACACACATGAATTTTAAGAATGAACACAGGGAAAGAGAACATGTGAAACTACCCAAAGTACAGCAAAGGAGGCCATGTCAATGGAAGATGATTGTAACAGCAACACTAATCACATACCTATATGGTAAATAGGGACTGTACAGTAAAAATGTGTTTTATATGACTGTCACACAAGGTGACATAACAATGGGGAGGAAGTCTATATGAGATAAGCATCCTTATACATGAATAATGCAGAGGACATTTATCAAGGATCTGACATACAACGGGACAGGGTGCATACTGTGAAGCTGTACAAACTGAAAACTGATATGCCTGAATATGAGTGTACTCTCAGCAGAGGTCTGCAGCAAGGTAGGAATAGGTAAAGGCTCATAGAAAACATTACAAGAACCAGCCACAATCTTGGACAATATCAGAATAATAACACCAGTAATCCCATGACTCTGACATATCATATGTAATTTACCATGATAAAAGATGAGTCTGCACACACATACTTGAAAAACTATCATAATATATTCACACTCTATGATGGTAACCACGCACACTGTCCGGGAACTGTAACATCTGTTGGAGGTGTTAGGAGGGACACTGCTATACCTGTATGCTAAATTATGGGCAATACAGGCTAGTTGTCTTCTGTGCATGGCATATAAGTATTGCACAATCCACACTGTCATGAATGATATACATGCCATTAATGTTGTCAAACACCTACATATGTAGTGTGTACATAATCAGAACAAGTAGCACACATGCATCTGGTGTAACAACATGAATAGTGTTCCAGACCATCGGACAGTCATGTATATTCCACAGAAAGATTACCTAGGTATAGCCAATAAGCTGTGTGACAGCACACTGTGACAATGGTGGTGCACTTCATTTACACATCATTGGAAGATGTGTTGGGAGGTACATGAAGAAGGGTGCATTGTACACAGTTATTGGTGTGATGAAGTGTGGGAACCATGAAGGTATTATGGCCTCTGATGTAGATGTCCTTCACATACCCAGCACTTGTGTTACATTCAAGGCTGTATGTACCACTTACCATCTACCTCAGCACACGGGTCACATACCTACTGGTGTGATAATAGGGTGTGATGTCCAGATTATACTTGGGTGGTGTGTTTGTTTCCTGAATTAACAAATCCCCCCATGTGTCTTGTCAATACAGGTGCTGTCATGCCTGTGACAGCAGTGTTTGGTATGTGTTGCTACTGTTTGTTTATACTAATATCACAGCTGGAGTCAATGATTGCCCACATTCTGTAGTCCTTCAGGCAGCTGTGTGGATGCAGCATGTGTATGTCATCTGTGATGTCCGTCACTTAACTAATGAACATACAAAGCACCAGAAGCAATTGAAGAGACCTCAGAGGTTTCTAACTAAGAAGATCAAGGAACTCCAGCATGTTCCTTACACAGACTGACTAAAGTCCCTGTCATTATACTCAGTATAGTATAGACTTCTTAGAGGAGACTTATGCCTGGCTTACAAAGCAATTTCCAACCCAAACTTAGTGAATTTGCTGCATATCCACAAATCAAACTGGACTAGAGTTACCCATTACAGGGACCTAAATATGGCCTGTGACTTGAATAGGATGTGCTGGAGGGACAGATTTGTCTCCCAGTGACTGCCACATCTTTGGAATAAGCTGTCAATTCATGTGAAGCAGAGCACCTCTATGACACTATTCAAAAGGAACCTAGACGAGTGGATAGGTCACAGTAAATTCTTACTGGGGATAGCACCCACAACCCTTCTAGACATGGTCAGTCATTAATAAATACAATCCTGGGTATTGACTAGAGTATCTATGGTAATACATTGGAATGAAATGGCTAGGCTTGAAATGACCTCTAGGTCAGTAACCTCCTATAATCCTATCCTATGACAGGAAAGGGCCTAGCAGACAGGCCTGATGTATGGACCTGATCACTGGACCTGAGATATAGGCCACATCACACATGTCAGCATAGTGAGATGCCACCACACACTGGTCTACCCATTTGGTGATATAGCTGTTTATGGCCACATATAACACTGTTGAGTGAATACCTCAGTGTGGATTTGTATCAAATGCTTGACCTGGTCAAGCTCCACAAGATGATACTGTTGTCATCATGCATGCCCTTGATGACCTCTTTGAGGATATCTATCATATGTAACAGACATGATGTAGCATTTACAACTCAAACAGGTCTGTTGCATACAGCTGGAATATGACTAGTGCACATGATGTAGAAGAGGTCCATGCTCATATGTTGATGTATCTCACAGTCAAAGAGAGTCAGGATGTCTCTATACATGCATACATCAGGTGCTGTCCCTTCCACTCAGATGGATGCATACTGATATACACCCTTGTGTGGGAATATAGCCTATGTGGAGGGTGTGTTGAATTGTGTATTCAACCATACCAAGAAGGTGCATATGTGCTGAGTCACACCATAGATAATCTGCAATGTTTTCACAGACCATTGATTCCATGTGGTAGGCCTGAATGAAGGTAAGACAGTGCATACTGCTTATCATGATCTGGCCTGGGATTTTGGCACAACCCCCACTCAGGTATCATTGATAAACCCTCCCAGCTGGGGATTAACCTGTACATCAGTAGATGGGTAACCAACTGGCTCACTGACAGAATGCATACTGTGAAAGTTGGTGAATCAACGTGTACCAGTGCACCTATCACCACTGGCAAACCCCAGGGATCTGTGCTTGGCCCTTCACTGTTTGGACTTTATTCCTCTACAGTTCAGGCTAAAGTATATGGCCTTTGGCTTACCAAGTTTTCTGATTCTTGCATATTGGATGCAATCATTGAGTCCACCAATGATGATAACATAGTACAGGAGGAGCTAACATAGACAAATGAATGGGGACAAAGGCACACAATCTACAACTAAATGCAGAAAAGTGCCTTTTATTGTTGTCCATCTGAAAAGTGGAATTCCATGTTAATCACAGTATTGACAACAGTCCTGCTATGCTGACACCCAGTGATGCCAGCACTGGGAACACATGTGGATAGTACTCTGAACTTTGACCGGCAATTGTCCACACTGGTATTGAAAGCCTATCTTGTGCACACCATGCATCACGCCATCATATTCAGATCTTAGGATTGTATGACAGCACTGTAGTCAAACCTCATCAGAACAGTAATAGAGTATAATGTTCTCTTTTACATGTACCTTACCAGACACATGCAGCAGCTGGAGACACCACAGGGGCTTCTCAGCAAGAGAACACAGGCCCTACAAACCATACCATGATATATGTGGATAGAGTTAAAGCCATGTCACTGTAATCTGTCTAATATAGGATGAGGTGAAATCTGTCTGATCTCTAGGTCCATGTCTGACCCTGCCCTGGTGAGAATACTGCATATCCAAAAATGTAATATAGCTTATGACATCAGCAATGTCTGTTGAAGAGAATATGGTAATAGCAATGTCCCACATGCTAGTGTAAAAGAGTCTCTGTAATGTCAAGCAGGAGTACATACACACACACACACACACACACACACACACACACACACACACACACACACACACACACACACACACACACACACACACACACACACACACACACCCTATTGACTACAGTGAGAATAGAACCCCAACCTACCTAAGTACACAGATTACAGACCTCTGTGTTTAAGGCAAGCTCCACAGCACAAGTCTGACTTGGAGTGTCTCAGACAACACTTTACAGTTGGTGACATCAGTAGTGTCAGTTGAGGAGAATATAACAGTGTCACCCATGCTGGTGTAAAATGCTCTCTGCAATTTCAAGCAAGAGCTCTCACGCACACACACACACACACACACACACACACACACACACACACACACACACACACACACACACACACACACACACACACACACACACACACTTGACTACAGCGAGAATAGAACCCCTACCTAAGTACACAGACTACATAACTCAGTAGTTTACACAAGTGCCACAGCACAAGTCTGACATTTACAAGAGTGCTGGTGAACTTAGAGTACATGACATCACCAGGCCATGTGGGAGATAATAAGTTGGGTGAGCTGCATGAAATGAATGTGTATGCATCTTCAAAAATCAAAATACTGTCAATCCGTGGTATTGGACCAGTAACTGTGGGATACACACTTCTCATCTTCTGTCTAGACACACATGCCCAGTTGACTGCAGTGAGACCAGAACCCCTTGCCAAAGTACACAGACTACAGAACACAATACTTTATGCAAGCACCACAGCACAAGTCTGACTTTTATAAGAGTGCAGGTGAACTTACAGTGGATGAAATCAGCAGGCCATATGGGAGACAAGATATTGGGAGGCCTGCATAGGCTCATAGCTTCATAAGTTCATAGGAGGCTACTAGCCTAAATGACCATAGGTTGTTTAGAAGCCTAGTTGAGTAAAAACACAAGTACCCTTATTGAGCATAGTTGGATGGTCATTTTTAGCAGAGCAATTTTGTGAGCAGCAGAAAATGGCCCTGTCCATGAGGGACATAGGTTCCATCTAGGAGGTGACGTTACAATCACCCAAACAGTAGTCAAGGTTGTGCTTGAACAGGGTCATTGAAGAGCACTGATTCATATGCAGTGACAGCCTATTCCAGAGGAGTGTGAATCATTGGGGGAATATATCTGTCCCCCCAGTATGTTCTGTTTATGTCAGAAGCTAGGTTGAGAATGCTAGGGCAAGTTATTCTTGTCCCATTTGATTTGCAGATGTCAAGCATTTCCAGAAGGGCAGGGTCTGAGACTGCTCTGTAGGGCAGACATAGGTCACCTCTCAGCAGCCTGCATGATACAGAGTACAGTGACAGGTATTTCAGTCTTTCAATGTATGTCATGTTTGGAGGTCCTGGAGTCTCCCAGGCACAAACCTGTATTTTCTCCAATTACTGCATGTGTCTGGTGAGGTACAGACATATGGGAGCATTGTACTTAATTAGTAGTTTGATAAGGATAGAGTACAGCAGAGATATGACCACCATGATCTTGGACTTGATGTCCATATGTATGATGTGCGAAATGGAGAATGTGTATGTCAGTACTATGAACACATAGTGAAAAAAGTGTAGATTGCTATCAACATTTGTTTCCAAGTCTCACAACACTGTGTTTGAGCTTAGAGGGATGCTGTGTATATCATAATTAACAGGGGGTACTTCATTGCCAAAGGGGCAATGAGGCATTGTATGCTTTAAGGTGTAGTCCATGAGTTTGGCACCAATCATTTGTGTGTACAGCAGCCCTTCCTGTAATCTGTTACTATCACTGGAGGACTCTATATTAGTGCTTTAATTTACCAGTCATCTGCAATCTTGGTAAACCACAGGTCATCTGCCATTGCCTGCACTTCAGGGAAGTAGTTTGTGAACAGTTAAGGGCGTAGCACAGATCCTTGTGGTATTCTAATGGTAAGTGGATAGTGGTGGAGGTGCAGTCCTCAACTCTGAGTGTGCATTCTGTCAGTGAGCCATTTACCTAGCCATCTACTACTGTATGGCTTAATTACCGCATAGGAGATCTTCACTATGAGACATGAATGGAGTGTATGGATAACTCAAAATAGGCAGTATGTCCTGTTATCCCTCATCCAGGTATTTGGTGTCAGTATCCAAGAAATGCACAAGGTTCGATAAGCATGATCTACCCTTGACAAAAACAAAATGGGTCTGGTCAAGTGTGTTGAAGGACACCTATTTCTCGGCGGATATGGTCCATGCTGATTCCTTCCCTAACCTTACAGGTAAGGCTTTTCAGGCATATGGGTCAATAGTTGTAGTTCTACATATTACCAGATTGATGTGCATTGTATAGCACACAACATTTGATATTACATTTTGTAGTGTGGTTGATATATATGTGGATAAAGAACTGAAACAACAGGGTTGCAGTGCTTGGGGGGACTGCCAACACATGGATGTATTGTAAATATGTGACATATTGTTAAATAGGGCCCTTAGTTTGTAATGTTTCCACGTGTTGTTTCATGTCATACACAGGATGTGTATAATAAACAGCAGTAATACAGCATAATTTGTACATTTCCATAGCAGGTGAGCAGCAGGTTTGTGCAACAATTAGTAATGTGCAGATATATGCAAGATACACATGTTTGCGCGTAGGTAAGCAGTGTGCAAACATGAGCCACATTTCTAAAGTCTGACAGTTAGTACTGAGTCTAAGAAATGCACCTGTTGCTTAACTAACTCTGTGGCAGAACATGTTAATGCATTGATACATTCCTTTTTGGGGCCAGATGGTACTGGGTTCGAATACAGGTGTATCTAAAACTTTAAAATACTATTCATTACAGAGAGATAATGCAATGACATGAATTGTTTATATGAGATGTGTTACTGTGTGTTAGCACAGCACAGTGGTGTTAAACAGCATTGCACAGGGGTAATTGCACCTGTTTGCTGCTGCTCACCATTGGTGCACCATGCACACCTCCATGCAAACATGGAGCCCAAAAAGTGAAGGGATCCATTGCTTCTCCAGCAACTTATGTGCGGTGTGTGTGATTCTATTTTTTGACCAGAGTAAATGTATTAAAATTGGGTAGATGCAAAAGTGGTGAGATGGGGAGCAAGCAGGGGAAGAATAAAGGGAAAACAGGACAGGAATGAGCAGGAGGAAGGGAGGAAAAAAACATAGATATCCATTTCTTTAACAGTGTAAACTGAATATACATGCAGAATATTAACTGAATTTGGACTGTCACCTCCAGAGAGAGGGGTGACCACAACATAATCCTGTTGTATAGCCATTTGGACTGAATCAAGTGTGTCATGAAGACATGTGTGTGAAATGAAGAGCTATGTATGGGATTTTTTTTTGTGGGACAGGTGTGGTGCACAACCCTATGCACCATCCCTGACAATGCAGTGCATGTGATAAACATCACCGCCTCTGTCACTGTTCTGAGAAGGTACCACTGGAGCAGCCTCTGGGGCAGGACTACATGATGGTGCAGGTAATGCAGGGGCAGCAGAGGCAGTGCTGCCAGGTTGGGTACCAGATATGCTAGACATCAGTGCTGTAGCTGTTGGGGGGCGGATCCAGTGGGGCTAGCCTACCCATTGTCCTGTGGAGCATTTAGTGATGTGGTACACATGGATGACATGGACACATTTTAATGACACATAATAAAATAAAAAAAGTAAAATAAAAAATAAATAAAAATTATTTTTGTACAATATAATAAAATAAAAATAAAATAAAAAATATTCATAAAATAAAATAAAACAAATGACACAAAAATATATTTTACAAATAATATGAAATAATCTAAACATAAAATAGAAAAGAGAGATAAGGGTTGGGGTGAGAGAAAAAACTACTACCTTCATATGTGACATAGAATGCATTAATATAATTATTTGACTCTATTATCTTAACTTTTACATTTAAGACTACCACTTCCTAACAGATGTGCACTATACTACAGATTGCAGCAAGTAATCCTTGATATGTGCATATATTGCATGTATGCATGTTCCAGTTATACAGATTACAATTTACAGCAGGGCATTTGTGCCACTGGTATAGAGGTTTCAATTTATTGTAAATATTATTGAAGAAATAACAGTATTCTGTAGTTGGGAAGTGTGTAATTTGAACCCACAACCTCTGACTAAAGTCAAATATTGTACTGTTGGTTTGTATAACAGACTAATGCATGCATACTTGCTTTTACAGCTAGGATATGCATTTTCAGTCTGATACAACTCTGTAAAATACCCAAAAGCTATCTTTAACATTTAATGCTACAATAACACTACTCTTCTGCTACATAGATTCCACATTTCCCTCATCCTCACCAGTCTAACCCCATGGGCTCAGACATTGCACTCACAATCACTGGCAGCTGTCAAAAAACAGAACAGAACAGAAGACCATTATGGATACCAGTCTTGCCTATATTCAGCTTTCTAAGTCTTACAAATACTCTCTGTAGATGATAATTACACAGGTGTGGGATGTCCTCAGTCCTAAATTCCTCAATCCAGCAGTTGAAGGTATCCCTCTTCCTCCTCCATAGGTCATTATAATGTTTCCTACATCACTCGCCAGTGTGCAGGATACCAGTGGCACTGGATACAGCCTGGGCTAAATTATCCCAAGCCTCAGACTTATACTGGGAGCCAGAATAGTCACCTTGCAGAAGCCTTTGGCTGTGGTTCTTAACTAGGAGTCCAGTAAATATCCCGGACACCTGGACACCCCACCTCTGTGCATTAAACCTGGCACCTTCCCCACAAATGCCTGCCATGTCTGCCACAGATCTAGAGCAATAAAGACTGATGTTTTCCCACAAGTTCCAGTTATTGCATTTACTGGAGTGTGCACACTGTTTGAAACTGCTGCTCTCTGCTTACAGTCCTGCTTACCATCTCACAAATGCATTTTTCAAGAGTGTGTACCCCCAAGCAATGCATTTGTGAGATGGTAAGCAGAGAGCTGCAGTGAGGCATTACATAATTGCAATTGCAATTGCAAGGTTATTGGGTGTACAGGCAGTTGTGTATGTGTCTTATGCAAATGTGAAGGGCATGCCAGTCCAGACAGTAGAATTGTACTTACAAGAATATAGTCACAGTATACCCACAGTCATATGTCTGATAATAAATGTGATAATACACAAATAAAAAATAAATGACACAATACTAGTGTCTTCTCCCTCAAACATATAATTATTATCAGCTCCACTGTCTCAAGTGTTATAAGTGAGAGTGACTATAATGAGAAATGGAACAAAAGTGTATGGAATATGCAAAATTTAAACCCAGGATCATGTGTACGGCACTCCTACATTTACACCTGCTACCACAAGAATGTTGAAATACCACTTGTCTATCTTTCAGTTCAGTGCTATAAACTGCAATCTCACAATAGTGAAAAAAGGTTGTACACCCTCTACTACAACTCAGAACCATCTGTACTCCAGCTCTTTACTTATGCCTGCTGCCACAGGACTAGTTACATGACATTCCCTTTTTTACAAATCATTCTTAAGGTCTTGCTGTTAACCACCATGCAATGCCACTTAGCATGTTTGTGCAATGCCCAGCAGCATTAATTGAATGTATCCAGTTTCCATTTATGGCTGAATCCTGTCTGCTTCCTGGATGGTCCACTTTTCCAGTTTGTGCAGTGCTGCACCTTGCGCAAATGAGATAAGCATAGCCAAACCCACCATTCATTTCCTCTGTTCCCATGATTGTGATATGTGCCACATGGCACAAGTACTGGCCCCAAAAAATAATATAAAAATAAGACAAAGACAGAAAAGAAAACAAGGGAATAAAAGGGCCAGTGGTTGAAATGAGGAAAATGTATTCATGACATACGTACAAGAAAATGATGGATATGTCTACATTGATCTGGATTTGAACTCTCACTCCAATGCCCCTTCAGAACACAGGATGGGTGCCTTATCCCTCTTTGCCACACAAACAGCTTTGTAGCAAAGAACTGAACTCATTCTGCACACAACCAACTGCAACAGCATCTACAATGATATCGAATCATACAACTGTTATTTGTACATGTATTATTTTTGGATATAGCGCACTTAGTGATCACACAACCTGCTAAGATTATTGATTGCTAATATACAACTCTGTCTTACCTTTCTGTATTTGTTGGTCATTCTTCAGTTATCTGACCATTATTCTGAGACACTTAGTGTGTAAGCCATTCTATATCATTGGCCTTAAAATGTATGAAGATATTAACTGGGTATAATATCATATGCAGTTGGCAAAAAATGAAAGGCAAGTTGGATGTTAAAGAACACAACCGCTGAATTGTGTGGTGTTTACTTACATTTCCAGTCTTACATCTAACACTTTGTAGATCTAACCTGACACACCCAGTGGAAGCAAGGCAGTCTGCAGTGTTGTTGTGTTTTCCTTCTCCCAACCAGTAATCATTCAAAGTTGCAATCCATTAACAACAAACACTGAGGGAGTGCCTGCACTATGTTTACATCTCCTACATGGATCCAAGTATTTGGGATTCAGTCATTCTATTGAGTTCAACCTCATTTGCATCTTCACCATGCTAACATCCCTGAATCTACACCATATAAAAAGGCAACCATGTAGCCAGGCAAACTGATAGTAAAGAGACTTGTTTATGTTGGGAAGACTGCACATAAGCTATTTCTTCAGAATTTATTTGTACAGAGGATTACTGAACTTCAGAAGGTATACTTGCATTTTGTCAGCTACATACTGCATATGCTGGAATGTATTTAAGAAGAAATCTGAAGCCAAGGCTTTTACACTTTTATGTGTATGCATTAGTTACAAGTGTACTGATGGAATTGCCATGTTTGTCAAGCCATTCCACAGAATACATGATTGCCAATATGTGAAAATGGAATGCTCTTTGATAAATATGTACAAATGTTTCAGGGACATTTCCCTTGATAGCACTTTTAGCATTTCAAAGATGATTTATTAACAATATGTGTTATTTGCCTGTTCATTTATTGAGGGGACCAAAGCTGAGTTACTGTTATGGCACAAACAAGGATATGTTGCTGTTGTTACTCTTCTTGTTTTGCATCCTGCCTGTTGCTTGTATTTCACATCTCTAGACTGTTTTATGTTTCTCCAGTGGGTATTACTGAGTGGCTACCTTTTCTGTGTTATCTGGAAATAGTTATTTTGTAGTTATGTGATACTTATGTGTATTATCCTTCTGTTGTCTTTTAGGACACCTAGGAGTATCCCACCCAGGCATGTGAATCATTGGTGACCCTCCTTCACTGATGCTGAGAACAGGTGATAGTGGATGCCTTTAGGCAACATGGTGCTTTTCTGCTGGAAAGGGGACTGTGAGAAATGGCATGCAGGATGCAAATTTGGTGCCAGATGGTTGATGATGTGAATGTCATGGGTGGCCACAGCAGGACATATGAGTAGATGCACCATAGGGCCACTGACATGATCACATCTGCATGGAGGAGACCAGTTGCAGTGGGCCATGACCAGATGGTTACCAGGGGGGGCTATCAGGGATCCAGACATCTCACAAGAGAGTGCAGCACAGCATGTCCTAGATGTCAGAGCAACAGTTTCAGAGACAGCATGCACATCCCAGGAGGAGCTTCCAGGTAGGCTTTGGTATCTCAACAGATGCATACTGTTGTATAGTAAAACAATTTAAATCAATACATTACTTTTGTGTCACTTGAGTTTTTTGGGGGGTTGAAGAGTGCAATGGTTATTAGCTTAGGTTGGAGTTGTCAGACACATTCTTGATGAAAGTATTGTTAATGGACATAAAAGCATTACCCCCTGTGTTACTGTTACTGTTACATGTGATGATGTCACCCTTACCTTTTGCTTAACTTCTTCCAGGACCATTTGGCTTGCAGAGGGGAATATCACCTGCAGATGGTAAGCCAAACATTTTTATGTTAGTACTGCTGCACAATTTAAAGAAATATTTTAGTGTGTGGTGCTGATGTCAGGCCTATTGTGTGTATTGCTGTGCTGTCTGTAAGAGTGGTAGCACTGTTAGTTTGTCCGTGTATACTGGACTATAGTAGTGTAGGTATTATTTTTTTCCTGTGTTTGTTGCATTCCATCACAGGTCATCATGACAGTGGAAGTGTGGTCCCTCTGCCACCTGATGCCAATGTATCAGCAGACTCTGATGATAATGGTGGCCAAATAGAGGCACAGTTGGGGGTGCAGAGGTTGAATCTGATGCTGAGGTTGGCATACAGCCATCCCCTGCAATTTCGTTGGACACAACCAGTAGGACTATGCCTACCCATTCTAGTGAGCTCTCAGATATTGGACAGGTGGAGGGTGAGGCCATTGATCAGGGAAGTGTAGCTACTGTAGCTTCAGTGCCTGTTGACTCTGGCTGTAAACAAAGTGTGGGAGAGGTGCCATGCAGGAAGGTTGATACAGGTGCTCGGAGGGAGCCTGCTGTCCCTCCTCCACCTGGTGTAGGTGTCTGTTCCTGTGCCACTCAACCTATGTTTAGGGCTGTCATGGAGGCACAGGCACATTCCCATAGGTGCTCCAGACAAATGCTGAGAGTTGCAGATGTGGCACAGTCTGACATGCATGACTGCCTCCACCATGTTGCTGACTCAGTGGATCAGATAAATGACATGTTGGACCGAGGGGTGCATGTGATGGACTGAGGGGTGTCTGTCATGGAACAAGCACTGTCTATGATGGAGCATCTGCTGAGAGGGGAACAGCATCCTCATGGGCATAGGTCAGCCACATCATCTGCTGTTAGCCAATGTGGCCACACCTGATCACACTCCTATAGTGGCATTACTTCCAATGCTGCATCAGTGAGTGTGCTGTCCACACCCAGATGTGGCAGGCCATGGGGTCATGGTCCTAGGCATCCTCATTAAGGGAGCTCATCCAGTAGACATCATTCATGTTCAGGTACCAGCAGTGCATCTGACCGTTGGCATGGACATGCCAGTGCACCTCCTGGTAGAGACACTTCTCATGGTCAGGGACAACAACGATGAGCTGCCACCTCTACCAAGCACAGCTCACACCTGTCCAACATAGCAAGACATTAAGCCAGCACAGAACGTGGCTGTGTTCATGCAGACACTCACAAATCAATTTCACCTGGAGAACCCCTACAGACACACACTCAACAGTTACATGCTTTAGCCACGCAGCTTAAAACTCATTTTGTCTCGCTGGCCATTTGCTGTTTTTCCAGATATCTGTCTGCTGCTCTTTCTTACTCACACACTCACTGACCTTTTGTGTCAGCCTAGGCGTCCTGCCCCCCCACACACACAACACCCTGTGCAAGTGATGATAACTGTGCCTTAATGCCTGTTTTCTATCTTTTGTATTCAAGAATACATAAGCTTTGCGTCTGATGCTCAGGGTACCTAGCTGACTTAAAGTGCTTAGTATATCTGCATTTGTGGTGTTGAACTGGTAATTTTACCTTTAACTTATATTGCTCTTGGAGAGTTATACAACTGATAACATCAAAATTTCCCAACTTTATTGTGAATGATCTTGTGAGGGTCATGAAGTCAGAAAGTGCAATGTGTATCATTACTTTCTAACGTCTCCCTTTAATGGTTTTCCATTACAAGTGCATGGTGCTAAACTGGGCCATGCAGTGATCTTCACTACTTTTGGGTACATAACTGTGTGAATCTTTGATGCCTGAGGCCTACTACTTAATAATGAACACATATAAGTCACACATGTCAATGCTGTTACATGTTAAGATAATTTATTTGCCAATCTCCCACCTTTTACTTGCTTGCAGTACCAGTTAGTGAAATACAGGGATATGCCACTCATTCATATTTTTACACAATACACTCCAGGTTCAAGACTTACCATGTAAATGCTGCAGTTGACATGGTTGTAGTTTATTGTTGACTCTGTCTGATGCAAGCAAAACACAGCCAATACATGGGGAGATAAAGTTTGTGTGAGTTGCCTGGCATCAATGTTACTATATATATGTGAGTAGGAGGAAGGTTTTAGACCCCTAGGTCATGAGTGAGTGTGCTATGCATTATCTCTTAGTGAATGCAAGGGTATACTGAGAACACCTACTTCTGCCTATACCCATAGCAGCTGGTGGTTCCCCCTCTGATTCCTCATCTCCCTGTGGCTGTGGTGACCTTGGCATTGGTGGTGGAATGTGTGCCCCTTCTCTTGCTGATCCTGCTAAAGCAGTTTCCTCAGGATGATACTATCAAACAAAATAGTAGAATATAGAACATGTATTATGGTATGTACGGTTTGTGGATGGCATTTTTATGTCATGGAAAGGTGATGGTTTGAATTTTGCATCCTTTGTGACTTACTTACATACTACTACTGATTTTTTAAGATTTTCATATCAGATCTCTGCTGAAAATATTGATTTTCTTGATGTACATTTGACTAAATCTGATCTAAATAATATAAGGAGTCAAGTTTACCACAAATCTACTAGAAAAAATACAAACCTGCATAAAACAAGCATGCACCCCAGACATATTCCAAGAAATGTATTAAAAGGGCAAGTATTCAGGACCCTGAGATTACACAACAATGATGAGGATGCACATGCAGCACTTAGTAATCTCAAATGTGATTTTCTCCAAAGGGGCTATAATACTACTGAGATTGATAAAACAGTCTCTGATGCCTGGAAATTGAGGCACACAAAATGCAAACCCTATTTTAATCCAGCCATGGATAATCCTGCTACTAATAGCAATGGTACCTTGCCTATTAATGAGTTTAGAGTACTGTTTCAGTTTGCCAGCAACATAAACCAATATATTGATGTTGTTAAGAAACACTGGCACCTTTTGCAAGAAGTACCTAATCTAAATGCTATTACCACTAGCATTCCACAGTTTAGCTTTGGGAATAATAAATCACTCAAACAGCATATTTGTAATAGAGAGACAAACAAGCCAAATTCTCTTTCCACACGTCAGGTTACCTATCCATGCAAGTCATGTAGTGCATTTCCTTACATTTATAGCACAAATACATATACTCATCCAACAAAGCAGTTCCATCTGTATTCCCATACATATGCTGATTGTAAAAGTACTGATGTGGTTTATTATGGTTTCTGCAAGAGATATCCTGTTTTCTATGTTGGCAAGACTAATAGATCTTTTAAAGATAGAATTTTGGAACATCTTCGTGATATCAGGAATAGAAAACATACAAATGCATTAGCTAATCATGTCATGAACACTGATCCCTCACATTCCTTCCAGTTTTTTTGTCTTACAGCAGATACATACAAATTTGAGAGGAGGGGATATAGAAAATATTACTGAAGGTTGTGAACAAAAATGGATAATGAAACTTAATGCAGACAAATATCCAGGTCTTAATGGTACCACATCTCTGGTCCCTTTTTTGAAAGCCAGACGCCTTAAACACAAATAATTTTAAGGATAATATTTATTGCCTCTTACTTATGAATGAATTTTACATAACTGATTTTTTATGCTTAGTAGAAGCTTATGTTATGTATTTTATCTGATTTATGTTTAGTTTTTGTCTGTGCCTTTAAATGCTCCTTCAGGTATGACATCACTAATTATGCTAATTGGTTTCAAGAGTATTTAAGAAATGAGCTGTTTTAACATTTTGTCTGAAGAAGCAACTGAGTGTTGCGAAAGTGCTTACCACTGTTTTCTTTTGTTTATTTTATTAAAGAGGCTATTGTGTGCTACCTTGGTGCATTGTTCCTTTGTTCTTCCTCAGGATGATGTTGAGTAGCATGGCACATACTGTAACTATTTCTGTACATGTCCATGGATTGTTCTGCAGGGCTCCCCCAGATGTATCTAGGCACTGGAACTGTGACTTCAGCAGCCCAAATACATGCTCTATGCTATTTCTGGTTTGAGTGTGTGCCTCATTATGGCATTCTTCCATGGGTGTGTGTGAATTTCTGATGGTTGTCATCAGCAATGGTTCCAATGTGTAGCCTGCATCCCCCATTAAATGACCCTGTGGGATATCCCCCCTAGCAAACATCTGGAATAGTTATGGAGGTGTGCCAGATATGTGAGTCATGGTAACTGCCAGGGTTGCCAGAACACACCTTCAAGATGATTCCTTTGGCATTACACATGACTTGGCAGTTGATAGAGTGGCAGCCCTTTCTGTTTATGTAGAGCCTATCCTGTTCTCTGGGTGGTGCTTTAAGTTCTGCAAATGTGCAATCTATGGCACCCAATACTTAAGGGTAGTGTGCTACTCGGTAAAATTCCTGCATATTTCTGGTCCTCTCCTAAGAACTAATGGGAAAATATATGTGGTCACTGACATGTTGGAGCATAGCATTCAGGATTTGGTGGAGGTCCCTAGATGCTGATGCCTGTGACACCCCAGCATGTCCCCACTGGTCTCTGAAAGGTACCTGTAGCTAAGATTATAAGTGCTACACATTCTTTTGTTCCCACTGGGATGGATTCCAGTCAGTTAGCTCTAGCTCTGAGTTGAGTACAACAGAGGTTGCAAAGTTCCTGTAGTGTGTCCCTGTTCACCCTATAGTGCTCTGCAGTTTCCATGTCATAGGTTCATAGATTCATAGGTTCATACTAGTCTATCTGCCCTAGGGCATTTATAAGCCTAGCCAGAGTGTGTTTGGCTTTTGCCACCCATTTTAAATTAATTTTGCTATGCCCTTTTTCGAGGTTAGTATACTGTGCCTCTGTCTAACAGTGACACAGAAGTGATACCCGGGGTAAACCTACGATCTCCCATCCACTCATCAAGATTCCTCTTGAAGAGAGTCAATGAGGGACTCTGCCTAACCTGGACTGGGATTTTATTCCAGAGTGAAGGGAGCCTCTGGGTTATGAATCTGTCCCTCCAGCATGTCCTTTGTATTTCAGTGCTGAGGTTCAAGTCTCTCGAGCGTAGCATGGGATTGGATTTTCTGAGGTGCAGCATGTCCATTAATTCCGGGTTGGACATGGCTTTATACGTCAGGCACAGATCGCCTCTGAGCAGGCGGTATGCCACTGAGTAGAGCTGGAGTTTCTTTAACCGGGCAGCATATGGCATCTGTTTGAGCCCTTTGATCTTGTTGGTGAGGTACTTTTGGGGGTTTTCCAATTGCTGCAGGTGTCTGGTAAGGTACATCCCAAAAGGGGCATTGTACTCAATTATGGGCCTGACGAGGGATGAGTAAAGAGGCACGATGACCTCCCCTGATCTAGATGTGAAGCCCTTCATGATTAGGTGGGCTATATAAAATGTTTTTCTAACCACTTTGGCCACGTGGTTGTCAAATGGAAGATTGCTATCAACTTGGGTCCCCAGGTCCCTAATTACTTCTTCTGTACTTAATGGATTACCACCTATGTGGTAATTTGTGGGCACCTTGTTTTTGCCAAAGGGGATGACTATACACTTTTGGCGTTTAGCTTGAGGCCATGCCTCTGGCACCAGTTGTCTGTTTCTATGAGGCCCTTTTGGAGGATGCTTGTGTCGACTGGAGAGTCGATTATGGCGCCCAGTTTGCAGTCATCTGCGAACTTGGTCAGCCACAGTCCTTCCGTGTTGGCCTGTACCTCCGAAAAATATATACCGAACAAGAGAGGTCCCAGGACTGAGCCTTGTGGAATGCCACTTGTAACTGGTTTGGAGTCTGACATGGCTCCAACAATTCTAACCATGTGGGTTCTGTCCTTGGGCCAGTTTGCAACCCATTTAGTGACATAGGGGTTTATATTTAAGCTGGTGAGCTTATCTATAATGCCCAAGTGGGGTATTGTATCGAAGGCTTTTGCAAGGTCCAGGTAGGCTGTGTGGACCACCTTCCCCTCGTCAATGGCCTTGGTGACTGTTTCAAAGAAATCAATGAGGTTTAAGAGGCAGGATCTGCCCTTAACAAAGCCGAACTGGGTAGGATCCAGTGTCTGTAGGTCCCCAATATCTTTATTTATGAGGTCCATGATGATCCTTTCCATAGCTTTACAGACCAAGCTAGTCAAGGCTTATGGGGTGATAGTTTCCAGGATCCGTTGAGGCACCATCTTTGTGGAGAGGGACCACTGTTGCTGAACGCCACTCTTTGGGTACATATCCTGTAGTAAGGCTGAGATTGAACAGTAGTTTTATGTTTGGGTTTAGCTCTTCTTGGAGTTCATGTAGGATGCAGCCCGGGACACCATCTGGTCCCATTGATGCTGTGTTTTTTGCTTTGGAGAGGGCGGCTCTTACCTGAGCATCTGAGATGTCAGGGGGGCAGCACTCTGCTGGGATAGATATTTGCCCTTTTGGTGAGGAGGGGGGGGAGAAGTTTGTGCTGAACCTGTCAGCTAGGATGTTGGCAATGTCTGTGGGTTTGATGTATTTTTTTGTCATTTTGGACTAATTCTGAGCATATCTGGGAATTCACACCCAGGTTCCTAACATAACTAAGGAAAGCCTTGTGATTATTCTTAGTGTCCTGTGCAATTTTTCTCTCAAAGCTGGCCTTAGACGATTTTATGAGTGCCCATAGTTTTTTGCTAATACTGATCAGAGATGCCTTCCCTTTTTGGGATTTTGCTCAATTATGTAGTAGCTTCCTCCTTCTATTGTATAGTTTGTTTATGGCTGGGGTCCACCAGACAGGATGTCTGCCTTTGGAGGATTGGGTCTTGGTTTTATTTGGGATTGCATGATCCATGCATT
This sequence comes from Protopterus annectens, assembly GCF_019279795.1. Taxonomy (NCBI): domain Eukaryota; kingdom Metazoa; phylum Chordata; order Ceratodontiformes; family Protopteridae; genus Protopterus; species Protopterus annectens. The sequence continues at coordinate 593,305,520 of NC_056744.1, forward strand.
CCTGAAGGTGTTCATAGAATGCATTTATAAAGGATTCTGTGGTCTGGGCCGTATTTTCCACAGGCCCGGGGGCTTTGAAGGATTCCACCTCGGTTTTGAGGAGTGTGAAATTTGCTTTAGAGAAGTTCGGTTGTGGAAAGTTAAACGGTGCCTGAAAACTCTTCTCCTTCTCAGACTAGGCCTATTGTCAGCAGCAGCAGCACTGGCTTCAGCCTGTAGCACATACAAATGAATTAAAGCAGCAGCAGCCCCTAAAATTCTGTCCATGTAGACTCCTTTCCTTGGATGTATTCCAAAAGTTTTGGAATTTGCAGGAATAACCAGCACAGAGTCTACACGGCTGACTTATAGTTTGTTGAATAGCTCCATCATGTTGGATTAGTTGATTAGCAAGCAGCTGAGCTGCCTCTGTTGTAATTAGCATGCCATGGTGTTTACCCTGTTTGCACAGGGGTGCACACCTCTACACAGCATGTACTGAATCTAAAACTGGCTGTCGCCGTGTGCATGTCTGGATGCAATGTGCACATGGAGGAAAATGACCTTGTAGGGTTTATTGAATCCCCCTGTATATTTTATTGTTAAAGTGTACTTATACCTTTTTTGGACTGTAAGAATATTACAATGTTCTGCATATTTAAATGATTAGAACTATCTGTAGCCTCAAAATGATTTTTTTGCATCCATCGCTATCACCATTTGTGTATATTTTGACCCTGTGTAGTACAGTGCCATGACACAGTTAGGGTCTGACACTGTACAACACTAAGTGCAAATTATTAAGCAGTGGTAAAAGTATAGCTGTATTTAATAAGACTGCCTATTGCATGTTCCTTTCAAAAGGAAAACAAATAAGACAGGTATCATATGAACTGCTTTGGCAGATTTAGACTGTAGCATGATTAATAACTATTAGACTGACAAATTATGTCTGCTTTTAGCTATTACAAGATAGTTAAACTGGCCGTCTATGAGACATTGCACGTATGAGGGTAAATTACACTGTCACTATCTTTTTCATCAAAAGTTGAATATAACATAGAGCAATGAAACTTAAATCACTGTGTTTATTGTCTTGGTCTGGGTTTATATGCCACCAAATGGAAATAAAAAAATATATATTTATTTGCACTTTACTGAACAGATTAGTGCCACTAGGTCAATGGGCTCTTTTCAGGAGAGACCAGAGGTGTTATCCATACTGACTAGTGGAAACCGAGTTAGTATTAGCTCAGGTGGAAATTTTATCAGGGAAAAAGGGACTTTCCCCCACTCTTTTCAATAAGTGCCTGTTTCAGATTCAATTTTGGTGACAATTGACAAACAGGCACTCCACATTGTGCTTCCCCATAAGTACTGTATAGAGACTGTGAGGGATGCTGTGATAAAGGAAACCACAACACTCCTGGGTCAGATTACTCTAATTTTTAACTTACTGCATTTGGTGCTGAGCATCATTTTTATTTGTATTTAATGGGAGTGTTTACAGACTGAAATGTGGTATTGCGATGGGAGTAGCTATGGCCCCTAGCCTAGCTAATACAGTTTTAGCTAAGTGGGAGCATGAAACTGTCTATAAATCAGAGTTCTGATGCCTCAACAAATGTTAACTTAGATTTATTGACAATATTTTTATTGTATGGAAAGGGTTAGTGGAAGCTCTGAAGAAGTTCTTTGTACACACTGGACAATCAACTAATTTTTTTTTTTAATTTAGTATTCATCACAATTTTGAAAAGGTTAGTGTTTATGGATTTCACTGTTCATTAGCGCATGTAGTTACAAGAACTTTACAATGATTTATTTCACAAAATCACTGGGGTAAACATACTGCTTCATGCTGCCAGCATGCACCCACAAATGACTAAGCAAAATGTGATAAACTAACAGGGTATGCTGATTGCTCTCATGTCCAGAGAAACAGCAAATTTTCTAAAGAACCTGCTGGACTTCTGCAGAGATTTTCTTGAGAGTTGACATGAAAGAGGGACTATCAGATGTATTTTTGATCCAATCAAGGGCCTTAAAGAAAGGGAAGATTCTTCCATATATGAACCACAAAGAAGACTGTTACATGATTTCAGATCTTTTATATCACCACACAGAATGTTTCTCAGTGGGTCTGAGGTTCAGGACTCACTTCGGTTTTTGGCCCTTTTCTTGTGACCTGCCCCTGTAGGACTGTAAGATGGTTCTTGTTTACATCAGGTTTGCTTATACTGGTAGGTTACCCTATCATGAGTTACTCTCTGTTTTGGCTCATTATTCTACATGGAATTTTCAAATCATGATTTATGGCCCTTTATTTTTATTAAGCATATATTTAGTTTTCCACTGGTAAAAACTTGATCTGATGAAGTCCATTTGATGGATGAAAACATTTTTCATAAATAAAAGCTGAGTTATTCCAGTGACTAAGTCTGCTCTAGTTTTTCATCAGTACTTTTACAGACAGGAATTGACATCTGACATTTTGGACCATTTATTACTGTTGCTTTTAATTCTAAGTTTAAGAGTTTTTATTTTTATTTTTTAAAATAACAAGGAAGTGAAGGCAGTCTACTATTTTCAGAGTAGGGACAGCTATCTCCTCACATATCTGGTGTGATTTATGCTTAGAAAGACACAGACAAGTATTTGGTTATTGTTAAGCATTTTAAATAACTACATAGATTACAAAAATATTATCACAATGATTTAGGAAATGGAAAGTAATAAGGATCGTTGCTAAATTTAGGGAGACTGTGCCAGAAAAAACAAATAACAAGAAATCCCACAGAAGTACTGGAGATATCTCAGAAATTCTATTAACATTTGAATAAAGAAGAAGACTGGGGATAACAAGGAAAGGCATACATGGAAATATTTATGAAAGACTTAGAGAAAGATGAGGCTCAACAATTAACAACTAAGATAGGAAGAGATAAGATAAAAATTGTGATGTATAATCAATCAATAGGGACGTCTCCGGGAACAAATGGTATTCCTATGCAAATCTGGAAGTTGGGATGGAAGAAAGTGTTAAAGATCTGGAAGGTTTTGTTTAACAATATTTTAAAAGGTGGGAGTGTTAGCATCTTGGAAGAAAGCTATGGTGGCTGTATTACCAAAAGAGGGTAATGACCTGTCAGACCGAGCTTCAATTGACTAATTTCAATTTTAAAACATGATTGTAAAGGGTTTATATCTATACTAAGTAAGAGAATGCCAAAGATGTTGCCAAAATTTATATATATGTACCAGTGTGGTTTTGTAGAGTGGAGGCAACATTAATAAAAGAAATAATAATCCAGAGGGAAGCAAAGTATAAGAGGATGCTACTGTTGTTGGTAGGTCTTGATGGAAAGAATGCATTTACTACAGGAAGCTGGGATTTTATGAATAGGGCAATGGTAGCAAATGCATAGCCTGACAAAATAATAGGATTGATTATAAAGATGTAAGGACAAAGGCAAAAAAGTTGGGGAATTCCTTTCTGACAGGCTGTTTGAACAGCAAAACTAGACCATGGTATCTCCTTTCCCTTTGATATTTGACTTATTCTTAGAGTCATTGGCAACACAAATAAGGGGGACTCACAAATTCACATATATAACTGGTATGGTAATCAAGAAACTTATCTTCATTCACAGATGATATGATTTTGTACTTCAAAAAAAAGTTGTTTCTCCCATAGAAGAAGATAGTTTAGGATTACTTGATTTGAAGGGATACTTAGAGCAGAAAGCAATAAATCAAAATGGAAAGGAATGATGATGAAATGGGGGGGGGGTCAAGAAATAAGGAGATAGTAGGATTTGTGATTCGGACCCTTAAGGAGAATAACAACCAAACAGAATATTATATATATAAAGTATCAGAAAGTATTTAAGAACTAAGCCAATATGGGAATGGGAAAAGAAAATTATACCTGTAGGACTGCAAAAAGGATCATATAAAATAAACAAAGGGGTGGAATTTATTGGAGAAAATTGACACAAGAACCAAAGCATTGGAAGCAAATAACTAAGGAAAAAAAGTAAAAGAGTGTGATGAGGCCAAGCAGAGGTTTGGACTTGAAAGTTAGAGACTGCCTTCCCTATCAGGAATTGATAACAGAGTATAGGCAAAAAGAAAGCGTTAAGTGAAAGACCAGCTGTGGTGGAGCTATTAGTTGAGTCTAGAACAGAATGTACTGTTAAAAAAGGATAATTAATAGGGCATATAAAATAATGCATGATAACTATAATAATCAATTAGTAGAGGGTAAAAAATATGGGGAAGACAGAATGGAAAGTTAATATACAGAAGAACAGTGGGAGGACATGTGTATAGCTCCCAAGTATGCAACAAAGTCCAGAAGGTTTTAGATTTTTGTATGTAAGTGTTTGCAAAGGGATTTCATGCCCCTAGCAGACTTCAGAGAATTTTTTTCCTTAGGGAGATAGTAGATGTGTGAGGTGTGATGGGGAAAAAGACATGATTGGAAACATCTTTTGGGGGAATATAATGAGTTAAGATTTTAAAAATTACCACATAGTACTTTATCAAAAGATTGTAACTAATGCAATTATTCCTTTGAGATGGGATATAGGAAGTGAACTGCCAAGGCATAGTAAGGCTTTAGTAAATTTCATGCTGTTGGCTGCCAAAAAACAATTATTAGAACATGGAAATCAATATCTAAGCCATCCACAACTGAAGTGCTAAATACTGTAAAGGAGATAAAAGAATTGGAGGTGGTATCATAAGAAAAGGAACCTGCAAATTATATAGAACTAAATGGAATTTGTAGGAGTAATACATACATAATAACGTATGCGTTTCTGTATACACACACACACACACACACACACACACACACACACACACACACACACACACACACACACACACACACACACACACAAACTACAACTTTTAGACATTAAGGAATACTGCAAGTACATGGCATGTAAAATGTCTGTATAATGCAGTTTTCCTGATCCAGAAGTCATGTTATGCAAACAAATAGGCACTACTGAAGATGCAGACTGATTTTCAGAATGAGAACTTTACATTCCAAGCATGATGTCAGTATTCAAGTACAGTGAAATTGACTTTAGTATTTGCATATAAAAGGTCATATTGTTTATTTCTAATCAAGTTTTTGTCAGACATGTTGACACCCTTTCAGCAGGGTCTATACTGAATCAGCTGATTCATCGACCCTATGTAAGCGAAAGCTTACAATCCCGAACACCTGGAACAGTGATTTTCTTCCCAGGGAAAATAATCGCTGGGCCAGTTTCGGGAGTTTGCCATTTCCTCCAATGTGGTGCGATCTCGGAGTTGGTATATTTAAGTGTGGGGGGGGGGTGTCCATTATATACTGTTTTAAGTTGTGTATTTTTTTTTTTTTTTTTTTTTGTGAACAGCGATTTTTTTTCCCTGGGAAGCTTTTGCTTACATAGGGTCGATGAATCAGCGTTCGCTGATTCAATATAGACCCTTTCAGCAATATGGACTTCAGAACCGCACCTCATATGTTTATTGCTTTCACTTCTACAGCAATGTAGGCAGATGATTGACAGAAAGCCATGAGACTAGTTCACACATTTGAGGACCTAAACTCATGGATGGTTCATTAAATGCATAACTGTCCAGGGTAGATGGAGTAAACATGGTACTGACATGAATGTATTGACACAGCAGAGACTGGGTGTAAGCTTGGCCTGCACAGTTCACAAGGCTTGTGCATTAGAATGGATAGGATGGACAACTGGAAAGGGATACAAGAGGAAGATGCACTGTCATGAAGGCTGAATGAAGCCCTGAATGACCCATGCAGCATCTCATACAAAACAGAAACAATAAACAGAGTGCTAACACACTGAAAAATGAAAGGCTGGGGAATGACACACTTCTCCTTCTATCTGTATTAGACAAGATAGTTTAACTGTGATAAGAATCTCCAGAGAAATACTGAAGTTAGTACTGTATGGGTATGTTGTGATGAGGTCTCACTTTCATGACATGAATGGATAGTAGGTCTTAAAAAGGCTAGGCAAGGCAAAGAAGGTTAGATGTGCATGTAGTGGCAAAACAATTTATACTATAATTTATTAAATGTATTTCTGATTATATTTTCTGTGTCATTTTTAAATAGAAACACATGCACACACACACACACACACACACACACACACACACACACACACACACACACACACACACACACAAAACAAAACATCGCTTTTAAAGTATTAAGTATACTGAATCTCTATGTCACAGACAGATTCAATAAATGTTTTTAAATAATATGCCTATTAAGTTTCCAGAATGGCATTTAATGATATGTTAAAATGTCACTGTCTCATTCTGAGCAAGCAGGTAACTTGGAAGCAGAAATAATTAGTTTTGATTCCTTTGAGAGCTACAAACCTCAATAAAATGATTACTAAAATAATGTCTCCCACTAGGCATGTAACCTATTTCAGATTAACTTTACTAAAATTATGGATGCAGTAACAAGTGTTGCTAACTCTTTACATGGCAACTGAAGCTTGAAGCTATGTCTCATATATCCAGGGCAGTTTTCATTTAAAAGAAATGACCTAGTTGTTGTCATTAGTTGAAATGATCATTGAACTGGGAACCCAATTAAATTGCATTACAGTATGCTCTTTATGGTCCATTGATGAAGAAGCGTTCCTATTCTCGTCTTAAGTTCCACCAAAAGGTCATGCACAACCATATAATGGTTCTCAACTTGGCTGGTTTGTCATTCATACATTCAGTATGTGCAGCTGAAATTAGCCTGTGTCCCCCCCAACACACACACACACACACACACACACACACACACACACACACACACACACACACACACACACACACACACACACACACACACACACACACACACACACACACACACACACACACCAAAAACAACTTTTTCACAAGTTTAATCATCACTTCGCAATAAAAGTATTCCATTTTTCTTTCATTTATTCTAACATATTCACATAATCAATGCTCTGAATCACGACACGCTCCTGCACATTTATGGTGTCTTTCACTTGCTTTACCTACCTGATAAAGGTTTCTATACATGACATTTTAAATGCAGCTCATTTCTATCTTTCTTTTAGCTTTCACAAACTGCAATAGACTTGGCATTTGATTCAGATACATTTAACAATGGTTATATTCAATTATTTCCTCCACCAAATGTAATCTCAGAAATTACTCTGATTATTACAAGTGCAATAAAGTGAGGTTTTCAAAAAGCTCACAACAATTAACTTACATTTGTAAAATTGTATGCAAATACACAAATGATATACTTCACACACAGTCCTCAGGGCACAAGAGACATCACATAATTGTAGCATTAGCAATGATCTCTTTCATATTTTCCCCTTTTATTTTTTACATAGCCATATTGTACTATTTTACCCAAATGCATATTGCATAATACCTGAGTGTACAACATTAGCTGATTGATTCTTTTTTTAACTAAACCACAACACCCCCAGAGTAAACAATGAAAACCAAATCAATTATTTGTCAGTGTTGAATGTTACCCTACAGTGGTAGCTGAGTACAGCAATATAATAGGATAAAGAGGAAAAGAGAGAGAGAGAGAGGTTAATTAGTAGAATACAACAAGCAATATTATTTCAAAATCGAATAGGCTCCTATTTCTGGGTAAAACTGATCATTCAAAAACCTTCAACCTACTCCGAGCATGTGAGATGTCAACGTTATTTATATTAAGTATGGAGCTGCAAGGTATAATTTTGCATGCACTGGGGCTTGGGTGTCTTGCCCCCACATAGCAAACTTCATACTTTCAGCAGGTTCATTGGATCAGTGTCAAATATACAGTTTTCTCTGAAACAGGACAAGAGTAAATTTATTATATACAAGACTGCACACTCAGAAAACATTAACTGAGTAATATTATTTTTTTGACAGGATTACATTTACTACATCCATGACAGCACACGGTAAAAGTTAATTGAATGGTACTGTTTTGCTTTACATATGATCTTTATGAAGTTCATTGATCAGGCAATAAAGAAATTAATGCATTTTTATTCCTTCTCTTGGTTCATTTATAACAAATGACAGGATACATGTGTTAACCCAGTCCAAAAACTTAAAAAGGGTGGAGATAGAAAGCAAGTATTACAAATTTAAATCAATGCCAGGCAGGGGCACCAGGACACACATCTAGAGAGAAGAAGGGAGGGAGAGAGATTGTGGTCCTGATGGGCTGATTGCTGCCATGCATGTGGAGTCTTGCATGTTCACAATGGACCTAGGACCAGAGGATGTGGGTTTGATGATCCTAAAGCAGTAATAGTAACTCTCGGAAGGCATGTGTGGAAGCATACACATGCCTTGGGGGAGCATAGGATGCCCCTGCAGTGATGCAGATGCCCATATCAGCCACCAGAGGGCAGGGTTAGGGCCACTTAAGAGAAAAAAAATAACAGCTGCATGAATGATGACTTACCTAATGATTTCTCACCTTAGGAGAGCAATCAGTAGCACGGCTGGATGGTCAGCAGGCATTGGGAAGAATAAAATTAAACACTGAATATAAACTATAGAGAAAACAGAATTACAAACAAATAAGAAATAGATACACTAAAACAAAACCATGCCCAGTTATGTGCTTGCACCTGTTACAAAATTCGAAATAAATATCAGTGTCTCCCTAGACTTCATGCCTTTACATTCTCATGAAACAATTACCACTGTTTGAAATACAAGTTTATAGGTTTATAGGCGAATATTTATTTTTATTTGTTTATTTTGCTTTTGTTTACTGTGTTCCTCAACTGGATTTAGTAAAAAAAAAATATTCAGCACAGGCTGGGGAGTAAAGCTCCAACATATCACAAACATTTTTTAAACAGATATTCGATAATATACATGAACAGACATTAAGTAGTATACATGAACAATTACACAAATATTTGCTAATTAGATTACATTTAAATAAAATAAAGGCATCTATTACATTAGAAAAGGTATTTGTGCATTAGTAATGTTGAACTTTGAATATTTGAAGAGCTGTATTAATGGAATTGTCAAAAAGATAATAGGTCATATGATTAGTGGTTAGAAATTCAAGGAAAGGAGCTGATGGAAGGAAGTAGGTATGACAGAAAATGTTAATACTGTAGTTAAGATGTGGAGTATATAGTAGGTTCATAGATAATTATATATTTGTCTATTATAAGGTTTATATTAGAAGTATATAGGTTGAGGGTAAGCTGTGTCACAAAACTATGTATATGGCTGGGAGATGCTGGTAAAAATATTCAGGCATTGTTGAAAACTGACACACACACACACACACACACACACACACACACACACACACACACACACACACACACACACACACACACACACACACACACACACACACACACACACACACACACACACACACACAAGCATCTACCTACATCATTTCCTACACACACACACGCTGTGTCCTTTGGCTACAGTGATCCTGCACTTGCAGACCCTCCAGCTGTCTTTTCTCCACACGCAGGAGGTTTGCAAGCCTGAGATGCAGATAGCAGCACCAGTAGCAGCAAACTTCTAATCCTGAGAGCATACATCTCCAATGACATCACCTTATTAGCAGTGATGATGGGAGGGGTGTCACAGCTGCACGATAATACACAGCAGGTACATTTTATTCTAAGGTGCATACACTGGATCCGGAGACAAAGCGAGATGCATCACAAGCTTTTCTCATCTAGCAAGAAAGCACCTGCCTCCCATGATATGTTACACTGCAGTATTGATAAAGGGGATCCCCTTATGGATACTGATAAGTGGAACCAGACTTAGACAAAAAACTCAGGTAGCAATTTAACTTTCTTCTGTACAACTACCTGTGTCAGGGTCCAAAATAGTACTGACAGCAATTCGAGTCTTTCTCACTCCCCCAGCAGGTGACTTCAAGCTAAACAATGTAAGAAAAAAAGGATTTTATATACACTGAGTTGCCACCGCAGGACAGATATGCAGTAAAAGGGTAGGATGTGACTCAACAGTGTGGAGGAAGAATCAGAAACACGGAGGCTCAAATTCTTTGAAAAGTAATACGATATAATGCATCTGATGAAAAAAACTCCAAAAAGACAGTACAGGGAGGGGAAATAATACAGTATAATCACAAAATGGGAGGATGGAGATTGTGGAAGTTATCTCAGAATATCTAAAGCAAGCAACAAAAGAAAGTAACACCGCATTGGTAAGGCTAGAGCAAGAATGACAGATCACTAGTTCATAATAGGAAGTTGTATTCTCTCTGTACACACAGTTGGGAAGATTCCTGTCAAAGTAAACTGTACAGCTCTAGAAACATTTTCTGAAGGATAAAGAATGAACAGGGAATGGTATAATCTTCTCACTTGTACTGTAGAAATGGAAAGGATGTACCATCCTGTAGGGAGTATATTTTATTAAAAAAACTAATAAAGTAAAAAATATATATATATAAATTAAAAAAGAAAGATTTTTTTTTTAAAGAATGTTTTTTATTCAGTCACTCTAAAAAGTAAAAAAATAAGGAAAAAGAGTGAAAACTTTGCAAAAGTTTTAAAAAGAAACATAGACAAGCTGATTTCAGAAAAGCATTCGAGGTTGGTTTTGCTGATTGTGACAATGATGTACCAGAAGAAGCAGCAGGTATCAGCAAAACCAACCTCGAATGCTTTTCTAAAATCAGCTTGTCTATGTATCTTTTGCAAAGTTTTCACTCTTTTTCCTTTTTTTTTTTTTAGTTTTTAGAGCAAATCAATAAAAAGCATTCTTTAAAAAAATCTTTTTTTCGTATTTATTTTTTTAGATATGCAATTGCAGTTAACTTGTCAGCATAAACCTTTCAGTGGCAACTGCCAAGAATATCGCACTTCACTGAGCATAACTTACACGGTGCATATAATTTATATACTTCACATTTACTTGTTCATAGGTAGGTACTAGTCTATTGGCCCTAGGGCCTATATAAGCCTAGCCAAATGGTACCCTGGCTTTTGCCACACAAGAAAATTATTTTCATGTGCCCCTGTCAAGCAGAGTCACAGAAGTAATCCCTGAGGTGAATTTCCTATCTCCCATCCAATCATCAAGATTTTTCTTGAAGAATGCTAATGAGGAGCTTTGTATAAGCATATCCTTAGTCACAATATGCCAAATTACATTTTCTCTAATATCTTTTGTGAAATTATTTGGTACCTCCTCAGCCCTGTGCAATTTCAAACAGTTGTTGAGGAGAATGTGAACTTCCTTTACCAATGATATTATAGAAAATGCAATCTACTGAAAGTATTATTTGCTGTTAAATTTTAATTATATAACTAAGATGTGAATACTTTTAAATTGACATATCACAAATGTTATGAAATATATACAGAGTGACAACAAGGGATAAGCCAGTCAATTAGCAGCAACTACACTACACTACTTTTATTACTATTTATGTTGTGCTAATAGCATGGTCTGGTGTTCTTAACTATCATTATTTCAGCTACTGTGAGCAAACAGAAATTGATGATTGTAGGAGTGAGCATGACCAGTGTCAGTATTATTTTGCAGGAAAGGGGCAGAGTGGGGTAGTAAACTACATTTGATGGATAGGTTGCTTTTCTTTATGATCAGCATACATGTAAATGTACTTGTACCCTTCAGTTATGCTGTGGAACATGTTTTTGATGTTTCTACCCGCGGTGGTGGTGCTGCGGTAGCGTTGTCGCCTCACAGTAAGACGCTGTCCGGTTTGATTCTCAGCTAGAGCGTCTTCTGCGTGGAGACATGTGTGAATGGTCGTACCTTCGTTGAAGGTTGTGCGTCAGGCCTGGCAAGCCGGTACGTAAAAATCAACTGCCAATCATTAGTGGACCGGAGTTCTACTGTGGCGACCCCTAACCGGGAAAAGCCGAAAGACTCAAACAAACTTTATTTTGCAAATACAGATGTGGTCTTAGAACACACAGAAGTTTCAACAAAACATCATATATTACACTGAGCAATGGTGGAAGACTGGAAGAGGTTGAAAGTGTTTTTTTTTTGTTAATTTACTTCACAGTAGTTTTAGTGGTGGTCATCATAACTTCTAATAAAACTACCATACTGCGTGATTCATAGGTGAATATCAGGCTAACCACCCTGAAGGGCCATTTTAAGCCTAGCCAATACTCTGAGGTCAGAATAAAAACCTGTACTTTGTGTCTGTGTGGTAACGAGCTTAAATATTATGCCAAACCCACCCTCTGATATATGCACTCTCAAAAAACTTGACATATGTCTGACCAATTAGCCTTGCTTATCTTTTCTGATAACTGACAAACTGCCCCATCTAGAAGTCGTCACTGGTATGTAGTCAGTGAACTAACCTTGGACTTGTGCTGCACATGATTCAGCAGAGCTAAATCCTGTACTAATCCTGCTTTTGAAAAAATACTAGCTTTAGGGCACAGTTTAGCACAGTGCTAATATACATCTATATATGTGAATGACTGCCACTTGCTGGTGAACTAGTGTTACCTGCACATTTGTGCAAACCACCACAAAAAAACAAAATGAATTAGTGAAACTGGAATTGTTCTAAAACTTTACTATATCTCAGTTCCAATAGGGCACCACTAAGATTAAATTCATCTAACTTACTGGTCCATCACCTACAGTCAGCCACTAAATCCTGAGTCTTCTGTCTGTGCAACAAACAATGGATATTTGGTCTAAACTCACAGCTAACCCTCGGCAGCTGTTATGAAAGGTCCTCTAGTGTGTCAGCAGCATCATTCATCCTTCCGCAAACCTTGCTGTACAGCTAGTAAGTGCTGCAGACTGTCTAAAATGGTACAACACAGCATGTTCTTCAAGGCCAAGAAAAATGAGTCAGGATCACTACATTTCTTTCTTTCTTTCTTTCTTTCTTTCTTTCTTTCTTTCTTTCTTTCTTTCTCTTTCTTTCTTTCCTTATTCATAACTTCATAGGAGATAACTAGGCTAACGACCTAACGGCAAAAGAGCCCTTACAAATCTGGCCAATATAGGCAAATTTTACCCAAGTTATGGCCCTTAGGGGCAAGAGGATGGCATGGATTTGTGCCTATGCACTGAGAATCTTACAGATTGCCCCTGTCTATAATAGGCATGTTCCTTATAGACAGAGGCAATCTGTAAGATATTCAGTGCCTTCCAATGTGTCAGAAGCATTCCCCCTTCACACACCTTGCTGCATAGCTGTCAGGTGGTTCAGTTTGCCAACGCAACATAGTCTTCAATGCCAAGAAAAGGGAACCACTTCAAAGTACTTCTCTTTTGTTTTTGTCTGCCTTATTCCATGTAAGAAGCTACTTTCAGTACCCTGAATCACTGGAACACAGTGCATTAATGCTAACCAAATATGGGTGTGTTATTTTTCTATAGTGCTTACATTTATTCGCTTCTTCTATGTGGTAGCTGCTGGGCAAAGCTCCCCAGACAGTGGCACTGACATTAACATATTCCTTTAGTTATTACTGTAAGTCGTAACATGTAAGTGTCAAGTACTGAGCCCCTTCAGTTTAAACAGGTTTGAGAATTCTTGATGTGACTGAAAAATGCAAATCCATTATGTCATGCATAAAGTATGCCTGATTGACAAGTCTCCTGTTTTAAGTAATGGATTTCCACCTGCAAGTACTTGCTTATGAATATGCATTAACTCCATTAGCTAATAAATATTCAAAAAATAAGACTCCCTGTCAGCGAAATGTTGTTAATGTATGCATTTTAAACTGATATCCATGGTAGATAATACTGAATGGCATTAAGTCATCGAAAGGCATTGTTCTAAGTATAAAGGTATAATGACAAGTTTAAGCTGTTGCTGCTGGTGTCTTCCCATTACCCGGTAAGTCTTGTTGCCATTTTCACTTTCTTTATTAGAGTTGTAGTGGTGGAGGGTTATATACTTTCACCATTGCTGCTATATCTTCAAAATGTGGAATACTACCTCTTAGGGTTGCCACCTATCTGGTATTTTTCTGGACTATCTGGAAATCAAAATGATTGCCCTGTAGTCTGGAAAGCACTGAACAAATTCCAGTATTCTGTTCAGCAGCACAAACAAAATGCCAGAGTATGTAAAAAAGCAACCTCAGACTGACTTTTTTTATGAAAAATATCATCAATGCAATGCAGACTGATCCACAATTAGCTAAAAAAATTAAAAATAGACAAAAGGAGATGTTCCACAACCTAGTGACTTCCAGCTTTACATTATAAGTAATAAAGTCTATTCAGAATCTTCAGAAATCTTTTTCTGTTTAAAAACTTTCATAGCTTGTTGTCTTAGGCTATTTTGTCCCACCCTCCCTCCCTGTTGGTGTCTTGCTCTTATACTTGGTGGCTTTGCAGTTGCCCGCCCCTACTGTGACACACCTCCCAGTCTAGTGTCATTAGCTCATTCTTCTTAATACAGAGAGAACATTTGATAAGGCCTTCTGTTCCTCCTTTTTACCTTTTCAAAAAGTAAAACAAAACTTTTTTTTCTTCTTCGCCTGAACCTTCTTGTGTTCTGACTGTCCTTCTCAAACATATTGGAAATATACAGTATATTTCAGAGCATTTGTTATAACTGTATTTGCTATAACTGATTTAAGTATTTTTTCTGGCTTTTGAATATTTACTGCTTAGCGATGCATCTTAGCCTGTTTATACAGCTCTGCATTCTATTTAAACTGTTTTTGTGTTGATTAACTGTTTTGCACTCTTAAAAGTTATTTGTTGCTTATTTTACCTGTAGGCTAACACACTCAAGTGTGCTAGCCACTTAAAAGCATTTATAGCATTTACTGTCTGTTTTTCCTTGTCTCTGTAAAAAAAAAAAAAAAATCTCTTGTTTTCCCACCTTACTGAACTAGAGTAGTCCAGTTTCAGAGTTGCTGATCCCTGGGCTTTGTTTTTAGTTCCTGTTACTGATCCATTGCCTTATTAGGAAGGGGAAGTTTCTTTGCTTACCAGTGAGTGGGAAGCACTGAGCAACCTTTCCGAATTGGTGAAGTTTCAGCCAGAAACTAGTAGTCTATTGGTCGCTTTAACAATTCTTAGCTCCTTTCAGCCCCTGCTATAAAACACGCTAAACACGTGTTTTCCAGCTTGTACCAACTCTGCACAGATCCTCGTGGTGGCCTGCAGAGTGATCCAAGCAGCAGAGAGCTAAAAGAGTGACTTTCTACCAGATATAAGTATTTTTGTGGCTTTCCCACTGTTATTAAGCTAGCGACTGCATTTCACCTGTTTTACTGCTACTTTAAGTGATTTCTGCATTTTACACTGTTTATTGCACTTTAAGTTACTAATTGTTGCAAATTGTTTCTGTAGGCTACACACTAAAGTGCTAGCCGATTTACAGCATTTATAGCATTTACTGTCTGTTTTTTCCTTATCTCTGTAATAAAACAAAAATCTCTTGTTTTCCCACTTTACTGAACTAGAGTAGTCCAGTTTCAGAGTTGCTGATCCCTGGGCTTTGTTTTTAGTTCCTGTTACTGATCCATTGCCTTATTAGGAAGGAGGGAAGTTTCTTTGCTTACCAGTGGGAGTGGGAAGCACTGAGCGGCCTTTTGTCCGATTTGGTGAAGTTTCAGCCAGAAACTAGTAGTCCATTGGTCGCTTTGGGCCAACTCCTAGCTCCCTTCAGCCCCTGCTATAAAACACGCTAAACTGTACTGCTGATCTAACCAGCATATCCTATAACTGAAAAGTTCATCTCTACTTGATTCCCAAGTAGACTATTCTCTATCTGTAAAGCCTAGCACTTACTCCTACAGTACTTGCACCTTGATAAAGCACTCTTATTATAGATAGTACCCCACCAGCCCAAAACCCACTTCCCGAGTCCTTTGAAAGTTCTTTATCTACTACTTCTAGTATGTCGAGGATCAGTTGCTAGTGTCCTCTCCAGCTCAACTGGTGAACCTGGGAATATTGAGGCAATGTTACAATTGCCTCATGTACACAATCCTCTCCTTCTCCCACAAAACACAAATACATCGAGAGATGCAACTATACGGCCAAACTGGAGGCTGAGCTCTCTCAACATAGGACTGGCAAGACCAGACAGGAGGAGAAGGCAACCACACACAATACATACCCAGTCACACATGGTACCATCACAACTTCAAATCATACACATACTCACACAAAGACATACTCGGAGGCTCTGGTCAAAAATTTACCAAAACAGCAGAGGCCACCAAAGCAGACACCCAAACAACTACCACCTCACGACCCAACACATGCAACACATAGACCACACAGTCAGAGTGTCAAACAGTCACAGCCCTTAAGGCCAAACAAAATGCCAGACACACTTGTCATTGGTGATTCCATAGTCAGACACACTGACGCACCAGACTGAGTAAGGAGAAGGTCACAGTAAGCTGCCTGTCAAGCACTCAGGTCTCTCAACAGCAGGTACAAATGCGACTCAGTCATTGTCCACGCTGGTGTCAACGACCTGAGACACCTCCTTGGACTACATGAAAGGGACGTCGAGGAGCTCTCTGATTATGTAACCCAGGCAGGTATGACCCTGACCTTGAGCAGTATCCTACCTTCACCTAGAATGATGCCACAATACAGTGATAAGATGATCAGCTTTAATAATTGGCTTAAATTCTGGTGTCATTCAAAGGGGATCCAATGTCTGTCTGCCTGGGATGACATGCTGGACAAGCCACGCTGCTTCAAGGGACGGCTTGCACCTGTCACCCTGGGCTTCGGATATTGGCAAAGGCTCTTGCCACCCCATAGTGCCTTTTTAGGCAAGGCTCAAATTCTAAACCTACCACCCTAGAACACCAAAAGGAAAAAACTAAGGGTAATGCTGCTCAATGCCAGAAGTCTCAATCTCAAGATGCACGCACTGAGGCCCTTCTCAATATGGAGAACATCGATGTCTGTGCTGTGACAGAAACCTGGTTCAAGGCTCCTGAGAGCACCCCAGCACTAACAGGTTTCACCTCATATCATGTCCATATTCATAAAGGACACCCACATCTCAAGGTTGGTGGCAACGCACGATGCATCGGAGACCATCCAGGTGCAATTAACCATAGGCAAGACTGCTCTGCAATTTGTAGCATGTTACAGGCCACCCTCTCAAACTCAGGAACCTCACATGGCCTTCCTGAAAACATTGGAGGGAATCAATGTATCTCCAAACACCATCATACTAGGTGACTTCAACTACCCTAATATAGACTGGGAACACTACTCAAGCCCGAACACTCTAACCCAAAGATTCCTGGAGTTCATAGACTCAAATGCCATGGAACAACTAGTCACCATCCCCACAAGAGGTGAAAACATACTTGATCTCATCATCACGAACATGGGATCAAAATGTTCAACACCGAAGTATACCCCTCACTGGTGAGATCAGATCATAAACTAATCTCGCTGGAGGTCCTCATCCCGCCCCACCTGAAACAAAAAGACCACAGTGAAAAACTTCTCAAAAGCCGATTTCACACTTCTAAAACTAGTGTGGTCTCCTTTAAGGCCCCTGAGCCAGTGGTAAACATTACTCAAACCGCTGAATCACTTACAAATGCCTTCTACCAGCACCTACAGGACTGCATGGATCAGGCAATCCCAAACAAAACTAAGACTCTCTGTACCAAAGGCAAGCGCCCAGTCTGGTGGACCCCAGCCATAAACAAGCTCTACAACAAAGGAGGAAGCTACTACAAGATAGAGCAAAATCCTTGAAAGGTAAGACACCTTTGATCATTATAAGTAAAAACTAAGAGCTCTCATAAAATCATCCAAGGCAAATTTTGAGAGAAAAAAGGACTCTAAAGACAATCATAAGGCCTTCTTTAGCTATGTTAGAAACCTAGGAGGAAACTCCCAGATATGCTCAGAATTAGTTCAAAATGATGTGAAAATTACTGAACCTACACACATTGCTAACATACTGGCTGACAGGTTCAGTGCAAACTTCTCCCCCTCCCCAAAAGGAGAGATATCTATTCCAGAGGATTGTAGCCCCCAAACATCTCCAATGAGAACTGCCCTCACTAAGGCAAAACACAGCATCCACGGGACCGGATGGTGTCATGAACTCAACGAGGAATTAAACCCACAGTTAGGACAGCTGTTTAATCTTAGCCTCACCTCAGGATACGCCATGAGTGGCGCATCGCGACTGTGGTCCCACTTCGTAAGGGCGGTGCCTCCACAGACCCTGGAAATTACCACCCCATTAGCTTGACAAGCCTTATCTGCAAAGCCATGGAGAGGATCATAATGGAACTCATAAATAAAGACATAGGAGACTTTGGATCCAACCCAGTTTGGCTTTGTCAAAGGCAGATCCTGCCTCTTAAACTTGGTTGACTTTTTCGAGACAGTCACCAAGGCCATTGATGAGGGCAGTCCATACAGCCTACCTCGACCTGGCAAAGGCCCAGGTATCATCGAAAAACTCATCAGCTTGCATGTAAACCCATACATCACAAGATGGGTTGCAAACTGGCTAAGCGACAGAACCCACAGGGTCAGAGTTGCTGGAGCCATGTCAGACTCAAAGCCTGTCACAAGTGGTGTCCCACAGGGCTCAGTCCTGGGTCCACTCATCTACTTTTCTGAAGTACAACCAAACACAGGAGGTTTTGGTCGGAAAAAGTTGGCAGATGACTGCATACCGGGCCCCATGGCCGAAAACACATCTGACACAGATATCCTCCAGAAGGGCCTCACAGAAACCGATAACTGGTGCCAGAGCCATGGCATAGTCATACCCGGGGAAAACAAGGTTACTAGCTACCATATAGGTGACAATCCACTGAGCACAGAAAAGTCATCAGGGATCTGGGGACCCAAGTTGACAGTAGTCTGACACTCATGTTGCTAAAGTAGTTAGGAAAACCTTCTATATCGCCCACCTGATCATGAAGGGATTCACATCTAGATTGTACTCATCACTCATTAGACCTATGATTGAGTACAATGCCCAATGTATCTGACCAGACACCTGATGCAGCTTGAAAGGCCCCAAAAGTTCCTCACCAAAAGGATAAAGGGTCTCAAAATATGTCTTATGCTGCCCGACTGAAAGAACTCCAGCTCTATTCAGTCTCATACCGCTTGCTCAGAGGTGACCTGTGCCTGACATATAAGGCCATGTCAAACCCAGATTTGATGAATATGCTTCACCTCAAAAATCTAGATCCCTCAGAACCACAAGGGCGGAGACTTAAACCTTGACACGGTTATAAATAGAACGTGCTGGAGGGACAGATTCATCACCCAGAGACTCCCTATGCTGTGGAACAAAAACATGTGAGGCAGAGCACCTCGCTGGCCTTGTTCAAGAGGAATCTTGACCAATGGATGGGAGATCGCAGATAATTACTTCAGTGTCACTGCTTGACAGAGGCACAGAAAAATGATAGGCATAGTTTTTATTCAATAAATGCCCTTGGGCAGATAGCCTAGTATGAACCTATGAACCTATGAACCTATAAAGAAAGTGGGTGGAGTGGATGGAGAAAGGGTGGTGATATGCAGGGTCATAGATGGCTCAAGGTGTGTGGTTTTGGACTGGTTTTCACCATAGTAAAAGGTGGCAACCAACTATCTCTTCTAAAGGGAAAAAACTAAGCAAAATGCAGAACCCGTACTAAAAACTTCAAATCAGTAGTTCACTGGATGCTAAATTGGCTAACTTTTTATTTACAAGAAAGGTCATATGACAAATAAGTGTACTAATGATAGATATTGGCTATTTCTATTGATGGCCACGTTTGCTCTCTTTATCAGATTTGTAGTATGTAGTTAGTTGCAGTCACAGGCAATATGCTTAATGAATATTTATTATTTACACATCATCAGCCTTATGTGCAGTGATGTGTGAGGATCAAATCAAGATCTTCAAGAAAAAATAAACCATCATGGTGGACATCAAACATAAATAGGTTCTACAATAAGAGAAAGAAACTGCTGTCAAAAAACAAGAGGGAATGGTCCTAGCAAAGAAAGAACTCCCTCCAAAGCAAAAACAAGCAGATTAGACATCTTGTAAAGTCCTGTAAAGCTAATTACAAAACTAAATTAGCATGTCCAAAATCTAAAAGGGAAGGGCCAGCTTTGTGCTGAACTAGCTGTGGATGGTATTGCTTATACTGAACCTGTAGACAGGTTTGGTGAAAATTTCACCCACTCTACCCCCACCAATCATACCCCATAATATACCTGTCACCAGTCCTCTGCCTATTATTTCCAGAGAGCAGGTCATAGCCGCATTCTCCAAGGCCAAAAACACAGCCTCTATGGGAATGAACAACATTCCATGCTGCCTATCAAATGGTCTAAAACAGGAGTTAGCATAACCACTGATCACGCACTTCAGTCTCAGTCTAAGCACTGGCTTTGGCCCAGCTAAGTGGAAAACAGCAATCGTAATCCCTCTGCACAAAGGGGGTCCCTCAACTTCCCCCCAAGAACTACAGATCCATAACCAGCCTTATCTGCAAGGCCATGGAGAGAATATTCATGGATCATATCAACAGGTATATAGGTGACCTTCAGACTCTTGACCTGACCCAGTTTGGCTTTGTTATGGGCAGATCTTGCCTGCTAAACCTGGTAGACCTCTTCAAATATGTCACCAAGGCCCTAGATGAAGGCAGAACAGTTTACACTGCCTATCTCGACCTAGCCAAGGCCTTTGACACAATCCCTCATCAGGCATCATTGAGAAACTCACCCAACTGGGGATTAACCCTTACATCACTAGATGGGTTGCCAAGTGGCTCATAAACAGAACACATACAGTCAAAATTGGGGATGTCAACTCTACTAACAGACCTGTTACCAGTGGTGTTCCACAGAGATCTGTGCTAGGCCTCCTACTGTTTGGTATCTATTTTTCAGAAGTCCAGGTGAAAATAGATGGCATATGGATTACCAGGTTTGCTGATGAGTGCAAACTGGGTGCAATCATCGAATCCCCCATAAATGTCAACATAATACAAAATGGGCTTACACAGACAAATGATTGGTGTCAAAGCCACGGACTTAAACTAAATGCAAAAAAAATGCATTATCATCCCCTTCAGCAAAAGAGAAACCCAATGCTAATTACAACATTAATAATATCCCCCTATGTTCAAACCCAGTGGTGACAGATTTAGGACTGCAAGTTGATAGCAGCCTTAATTTTGATCATCAGGTGTCCACAGTATTAAGGAGGCCTTCTATGTTGCACATCTGATAAGCAAAGCTAAGTAGGTTATAATTCCCCTGTAGTTGGCTCTCATTAGACCAATAATAGAGTACAATGCTCCCTTCTGTACCTCACCAGACATCTGCAGCAACTGGAAAGACTTCAGAGGTTTCTCACCAAAAATATTCAAGGCCTACAACACATGACCTACACGGACAGACTGAAGGCCCTATCACTTTACTCAGTATCATATAGATGGCATAGAGGAGACTTGTGCCTGGCCTACAGAGCAGTATCAGACCCTGCCTTGATGAAGCTGCTGCACATCCACAAATCCAATGGGACAAGATTCACTCGCTCTAGAGTTCTTAACCTAGCCTGTGATATTAACAGGACAAGCTGGAGAGACAACTATGTCTCCTAGAGGTTGCCTCCTCTGGAACAAACTCTCTCAATTCATGTAAAACAGAGCTCCTCAATGACCCCATTTAAGCACAACCTGGCCAATTGGATGGGAAACCATAAATTTACACCAGGGGTTTCACCCATGTACCTCTTAGACAGTGACAGCTGGTGCTGATCTTAGATTCACATGCAAACATAGACTGCATAACTTGGTCCATAAGGGAACAAGGGTATAACATGGCTAAGCTTGTAGAGGCTTTAGGGCCTAGTAACCTCCTATAATCCCATGACCCTATGTAGGTAATAAATGTTTATCAAGTACACATGACTCTGCAAAAAGAGCATGAATAAATTGCACTGTGAGCAGCATTTAGGTGAGATTTTCCACAGTACGCCTTGGGAGCATACTGTTCTACACTATTGCTCCAACTTTTAGTTTGCCTCATTTTAAAATCTTCATAGAAGCAACCTTTTTGTTTAGATATTTAGCACACGCTGAACTCTAGCTTATTCTAACAATTTAGTACTAAAGCATCATAATAATTCTTTTTAGTTGGTAAGTGAGTGTGTGGGGCACTAACCTGACTGTTTTTCTTGCAACAATTGCAAGGACCATTAGTTCTGTCAATATTATCTGGCCTTGTTGCTTTAAGTGTAGTATGTTCAGGTCTCCTACAATATCATATGCCATTAGCTTATTACTGACTTGGTCACTGCCAGTTACTGAAATCTGCAAGTCCCCCACATCCCGCTAGCCCTACCCTAGTAACTTGCATAGCCCTTCCACAACCTTAACCCCAGTGCTTCCACCTAGTCCCTAGCCTGAAACCCTCCTCCCTAACTCTAACCTTAAAGCTCACTCTCATTACCTAAATATAAATTTCCCAGTCACTCCTTGCACATAAAGTCCCAAATCACTCCCTATTCCTAAAGTCCTCACTCACTCCCTAAACCTGAAAACCCCAATCACTCATTAAACCCATATTCATTAATCACTCCCTGAACCTAAATTCCCCAATTACATCCTAAATTTAAAACTGTCTGTCACTCCCTAACCCTAATACCAAACCTCACTTCCTAACCTCAACCCTAAATCCCCCAATTGTTTCCTAAACCTAACCACTAAACTCTGACTGCTTTCTACTTCCTCCTAATGGCTGTTTCATTTATCTTTCTCAGACATGGCTATGTGTTTGAGTGGCAGCTCAGCTTTACTCCTATGGCTGCTGGACCTTACATTAATACACATTTGAGTTCAGGTGTGAGTGGAACCCCATGTGCATGGCAAGACTGTATTCTGTAAGCAATGAGGGCTTGAGCAGTTAAAGTAGACCCAATATGATGTCCTTCTATTCCCATGTTGCAGTATTCATAACATGAGGGACTCCCCACATAGGAGACCCAAACAACCAGCCAGTATACAAAAGACAAACTACTGCAAGGTACGTGCGACATTTCACATAGCATAGCAGCTTACGTACATCATAAAAGTTATGTCTGCACTTACCATCCTCAGAACTTCTCTGCTCCTACCCAGAACACCATCTTCTACCATTCATCTGGTTGCCAAGTGGTTGCTGTTTCAGATAAGTGCTCCACTGGGGATTTAATTGTGTTTTTCTTGCTACTTTTTCTAAGTTAATGTCATCCAAGAAAGGCAAGTGCTATTGTGGAAGACAAATTCCACACAAAGATAACCACAATCAGTGTCTTCTCTGTCTGTGGTCCACTCACAACTATAAGGCTTGTGCTGTTTGTCAGGCACTTGTCCCTAAGATGCTCTGCAGTTGTCTTTCTGCCCTGAACATCTACCTCGAGAATCAGAGACTCAAGTAACTAGCTCTTGTAATGGAGGGTATGTTGAGTCCATCTGGTGAGCCTCCAAAGAAGAAGGTAAAAAAGGTTAGAGCTAAATCTTCAGCTGCACCTCTGAACCTAGACATCCCTCTTGATGCCAGTAAAGGTCCAGAGGTCTGTATAGTGCCTGGTTCTCTTCCTGCAGTGGGTACTGGTTTGGAAGCCATTAAGGAGAGTTCCATTAGCATGTCTGTAGAGGTCTTGCAGACATCCATTCAGGATGGTAAGTGGGAACCGTGGCTCACTTCTTTGGATATCCCTCACAGTACTTCTCCTGGCTTAGCCATTGAAAACAGTCCACCTTCTGTGCTGGAATCTAGGCATATGTCAGCCCATCCATCCCAGCCTAGGGTAGATCCTCCCCTTAAAAAGAAAGAAAAACATGTTTACACCTCTCAGGATCCTTCCCCAGACTGGCAAGCCTTTTTTCAGGGAATTCTTAATGTTTTCCAGCAATAAGGCCTTCGCCTGTTCATACTCCTACTCCCATTTCTCCTCCTTCTCCTTTGCCTAGGAGTTCTGCTGTGGAACAGGAGGCCTCTGAGGAAGAAGATGTTTCATCCTCAGATGAGTCTCTGGCTTACTCAGCACAAATTGACTCCCACTTGAGTTATGCTTCCCCTGAAATTAATTACAACAGTGGTGACACTCCTGAGGAAGGCATATCCTTTGGAGAAACAATCTCAAGGATGAGAGACTTTTTCAAGTGGGAAAGCTCACAAGTTTTGGAAGTGCAGAAGAGGTACTACGACCTCTTACAGATGCACTCCCTTTCTCCTTCAGCTATTCTACCTGTGCTACCTGCTTTTCAGGATGCTTTCCTTTCTGCATCCAAATCCCAAATTCACATCCTCCAGCCCCAAAAAGGCCAGATAGGTTTTACAAGGTCCCTGAGAACAGTACATTTCTTTTCAAATGTCCCCTGCAGATTCTCTTGTAGTTTTAGTGTCTGCTGGTAAACTTTTCAGATTTCTGCCCTCCACGACCCTTCTTCCCTCACATAAAAACAGCAAGATGGTGGACCTGATAGGAAAGAAGTCTACAAATCCTTTACTTTGGCCTTCAGGGTCATTAACTATCATATTCATATGTCTAACTATGTTCTGACCCTTTTACTTGGGTTGACAGATCTTCCACATCCTGCAGCCAAAGCACAGCTTTCATCTGTCTCAACAGCCTTGTCCCAAGTAACTAGGCATTCCATAAAGTGCAGTTATGATGCAGCTGTGGTATCTGCTAGATCAGCTGCATCAGAATCTGTCCTTAGGAGATATTCTTGACTAAGATTGCAGCCTTTGCCTGATGATATCAAGGCAAAACTTATGGATGCACCCCTTGACAATTCTGCTCTTTTTGGTGCTAATGCTGCTGCTCTTTTCAAATCCCCTTCAATAAAAGGGAAAGAGCTACAGGAAATGAAGCATATTTTTGTGTCCCCATTTCCAAAGTATCATACAAATTATCCTTCTAAACCTCATTTTGTGAAGAAGAAAACCATACCCCTCCTCTTCCTTACAAGAAAGGGACACACAGGCAGAGCTCTTCCAGATCTCAACCAGCCTTGGCTCAAAAGCCTCCCTTTCCTGACAAGCCAAGGTAGCCTATGACTTCTTAACCAGTCTCTCCAACATTCCTCTTTCCCAGTGCCTTTCTCACTTTCTTCATGGACAAGCATTACCACAGACAAATGGGTCCTTTATATTGTCCAACACGGCTAATACATGGTTTGGAAATCTATCCCTCCTTTCATGGGCATCCCTCAACGCCCTCAAGACCAGCTCCTTGTTTTTCCTCAGGTGCTTCAAGACTTGATCTCACAGGGGACCATTCAGGAAGATCCCCCTATGCAAAGAGGAAAAGGTTTTTATTCCAGAATGTTTCTAGTCCCCAGGAAAAATGATCCATGGAGACCAATTCTAGATCTTTCCCAACTCAGTCTTTTTCTTCAGGTTCCCACCTTCTGCATGCTCACTCTCCACACTTTGTTCCCTCTTTCGCTTACTCAGGCCTTTTTGGTTTCTCTAGACAACAAGGATATATATCCTTATATCTCCATTTACCCTCTGTTCATGAAATTCTTACATTTTTTCTGTTGCTTCCTCTCATTTTCAGTTTTGTGCTTTGCCCTTTGGACTCCCCACAGCTCCAAGGGTATTCACAAAATGCTTGGCTCCTGTCATTGTCTTTTGCAGACTTCACAAAATTCTCATTTACCTTTACCTGGATGACCTGCTTATTCAAGCAAACCATCCAGACACTCTGCAACAGAATCTTCAACTTCAGGCTTTGAAGCAGGGATATGATAGTTTGTAGATTCTGCAACAGAATCTTCAAACCACCATATCCCTGCTTCAAAGCCTGGGGTTCACTGTCAGCTGCAACAAGTCTGCCCCCAACCCTTCTCAGGATCAGGTTTTCCTGGGCTGCAGGATAAGGACAGACCTTATGATGACTTTTCTCCCTCTGCAAAAAATGCAGTCTCTGCTGACCTACTTCCAACAGTTGCTTCCTCTAACATCAATGTCAGACAGAGAGTTTTTCAGAATGCTAGCATTCATTTCATCTGTTATACCCATGTTACCCTTGGCCAGACTTCACATGCATAAATTCCAGTGGTATCTGAAAACACTCTGGTGCCAGCATGCTCATCCTGTGGAGTTTGTTCTTCCTCTTCTAACAGTCTAAAGAAAGAGTTTTACTGGTGGATTCAACAAATATCTCTGAATCCAGGTCTTCCTCTACAGGCCCTGCATCCTGTGCAGGAGCTGTTTACAGATGCTTCAGACATGGGGGTGGGGAGCAACATTGGGAAACTTAAAAGTTCAAGGCCTTTGGTCCCCTTCCATAAGGAAACAACATATCAACATCAAAGAGATGAGGGCTTTGATTCTTGCTTTCCAAGCTTTCCAATCATCTCTCTGGCCAGGTCCCCTGAAACTGTTCACAAACAACCCCAAAGTTTGGTATGTAAACAAGCAGGGAGGAACAAAGTCACACCTGCTCTGCAGGCTGGCCCGTCGGGCCTTGCAGATTGCTTCTCAAGCAAAGGTCACATTACTATCTGTTTACATTTCTTCAGCTCAAAATTTTCTGGCAGACACTCTAATCAGGTCAATGACACAAGCCCACAAATGAATGCTTCACAAGGATGTGTTTCTGGACATTCTCCATTGGCTGAGTACTCCTCAAGAAGATTTCTTTGCCTCCCCCTTGAACAGCAACTTCCAAAATTTGTGCCAGAGTCCCAGATCCTCTGGTATTGAAGGTGGATGCTCTATCATTCTCTTGGAAAGGGATGTTTCTTTATGCAGTTCCCCCCCTTCCCACCCATTCAGAAAGTCCTGCTGAAAATACAGCAGGGCAAACCAAAAATGTTGTTGGTGACCCCCTTTTGACCAAGACAGCACTGGTTCCTTCTTCTTCTGCAATTAGCCAAGAGCAATCATCACAAGTTACCTCACAGGGTGGCTCTTCTCAGACAAGACAAGGGATCTCTTATCCACTCACATTTAACAACTCTAAGCCTGACTCTGTGGGTGGTAGGCCTCTGATCCCTTTCCAAAACCTTTTGTCCGAGGACTTGCTTCTAATCCTGCAGGAGGCCAGGAAACCTAATACTAGGAGATCCTACTTGTCCAAATGGAAAAGGTTCTCCCTCTGGTGTCTGAAGAAATGGTTAGAGCCATTTTCAGTTGACATTCTCCTAGTTCTTTCTTATTTGTGTGAGCTACTTAAGGCTGGATTAGGTTACTCTTCTGTTAAAGCCCACTTGTCTGCCATTTCTGCATGTCTGCCTCTATCTCCTCCTTTAGCTTCTAGGCTAGAGGTTAAGGTCTTTCTTAAAGGCATCCATCACATCAGACCTCCCAGGAAACCTGTTCCTCCTCCCTGGAATTTGAATTTTGTACTGGAAATGCTTAATCAGGCTCCTTTTGACTCTGCAGTCTCAGCTTCTTTGAAGTTTTGCACAGGAAGACTATTTTGTTAGCAGCCATCACCTCTGATAGAAGAGTTTCTGCACTTCAAGCGTTAATGGCTTCCCGACCTTTTCGCATCTTCCACAAGGATAGGGTTTCACTCCATACTAACCCTTCCTTTATGCCTAAAGTGGTTAATGACTTGTCTCTTAACCAAGCTATTCATCTACCTACCTTTTCTTTCCTTCCTCTTAAAATTCTAGTGAAAGAGTGCTACATAGCTTGGATGTACATAGACAACTCAGATTTTACCTAGACAAGACCAGGTCTATTAGGAAATCAGAGCAACTGTTTGTCTTCTTTCATCCGAGGGTGCTGGAAAAACCTGTTACTAAACAATTTCCACTTGGATCTCTAAGGCCATTTCCTTCTGCTATGTATTCCATAGAAAGACACTCTCTTCCTCAGTAAAAGCTCATTCCACTAGGGCTGTAGCTTCCTCTGGGGCCTTCTTCAGAGGTCTGGACACTGCCTCTATTCTGGAAGTAGCTGCATGGTCTTCTGTCCACACCTTCATCAAACAATACAAGCTGGATACTATCGCCAGATCCAGAGCAAGATTTGCCAAGGCAATTCTGCATGGGCTCATAGAGGCTTCCTCTGCTCCAACCTCTCTTTCCCTTTCATGAGCTTTGATACTCTCTCTAATGTTATGAATACTGCAACATGGGAATAGAAGGACATTGAATAGTTGTGTAAAATCTTACTATAACCATAGATGTCCTTCTCTTCCATGTTGCAGTATTCTGTCTCACCCTCCTTCCACCTTGGCTCATGCTTTTCTTAGGATGATATTTTGTTTTTCCCTCTTATCCTTGGGCTGATGTTCTGACTGGGGCATTCAGTTCTAAGGATGGTACATGCAGACATCCCTTTTATGGCCTACATTGGCTGCTATCTTATGTGCAATGTCGCATGTACCTTGCAGTAGTTTAAGTTTTTGGTATATTAGCTGGACATTCAGGTCATCTAGGCAGGGACTCCCTCATGTTATGAATACTGAAACATAGAAGAGAGGGACATCTGTGGTTCTGATAAGATTTTACACAACTATTCTATGTTCTTCAGTGGTAGTAGGAAAATGATCTGAAATGGGACTTACTCCTGCTGTTTTTCATGGACCATAGTTAAATATCTACTAGCACTTCCCTAATTGCAGCAAGTCTCCTTTCCAGCAGTTATCAAAAGTCCAAAGGATTCTGCACAGTTTTTTCTTCCTTTTATATTCATGGAGTTGCAATGCTATCATATTTTATTTATTGTATAATGTATCGGGACCATACATTTTAAGGTTTAGATGTAACTGTTGCTGACTTGTTGACAAAAATGTAATAATTATTTGTTTAATACAGCAGCAGTAGTACAGTAAATGCTGCTAATATGTTCTGATATTTACTGAATGTGCAGTAGGCTAAAGGGTCTTTTTTCATGTGGCTTAGGTTTAATAAGTGTTAATGTACATTTAAGTAAAGATTGATGTTTTGTTATATAAGGCATTAACAACAGGGTAGACAATACTGATGTACTGTACTTGCAATGTTAATAAGCCTTGATAATTATATATTACAGTATGCGGTAGCGTTGTTACCTCACAGCAAGAGGTTCTCCTGATCGATTCGTGGCTGGAGTACCTTCTGTGTGGAGTCTGCATGTCCTCCCCGTGGTTGAGTGGCCTCCGAAAGACATGCGTGAATGGGTGTGCCTTCGCTGAAGGTTGGGCATTGGGCTGGCAACTCGGCACTATAAAAATCGACTGCCAATCATTAGCGGACCGGAGTTCCACTATGGCGACTCCTAACCGGGAAAAGCCAAAAAGACAAACAAACAGTATTTAGGCTTTTCCATTTACCCAGGCTGAGACTTTAATTGGATATTGCTTGATCAGTGTTCTGCCATGGTAAACAAATTAAATAAATAAATCATCTTGCTTTCTATGCCACTGATTTTGGCTGTTATGGTTTTACAAAAAATAATCTTAAATGGAACTTTGCATTGCTTCTTCAGTACTCATCCACAGCTATCTTCTAGTTAAAACTGTCTGTATTTCTTGCTGGCCCATTAGTGTGCCAGCAGTAACACGACCTTCCCAACACCTTGTTGCATTGTTGTCGGGTAGTGATGTTTGCCTAACACAGTAAAGTCAGGTAGTGATGTTTGCCCAAGAATGCAGTCTTCAAAACTAAGAAAGGGAGCCAAGTCCAAGCAACTCCCTTTTGGGTTTTTTTCTGTTTTATTCAAAGTAAGCAGCCAGTTTCAGTATCCTGGCTCACTAGGACTGTATTTTAAGGCTATCCATGTACGCATGGGTTTATTTCTTTTTCAGTGTATATATTGTTGTACTTTCTCCATGTGCTAGTTGCTGGACAGTCTCCTGTATATTAAAATTGACTTTAATATATTCACATAGTCTTTAGTGTAATACTTTTTAGTTAGCCTCATTTGGTAACATCAGCGAAGTTTTATATACACATAGGTTACTCTTTGTTTCATTTTATTGATGCATTGTAGACTCAAGCTCATTTGAGTCATTTAAGCATTAAAACATCATAATAATTCATGAATATCCTGTCTTGCTACACTCACACAATTTGACAGTGTGTGACATAAACCTGACTGCTTCCCTTGTAACACTGGCTGAAGCCTTTCCAGCTGCATTTCACCTTAGTTTGCTTGGCTTTACTACACTCATGTACTCTACCCTCATTCCTTCCCATTCCTATGACATTTGTTTTATAGGTATCTAACCATTCCCAACAACTGTTTTTAACTTCCTACACCTTCCTCTGTGAATAAAAATGTGTATACTCCACTAATACATATATCTTAATCCCTCATAGGTGACTCTTCTGTACTGTTTTTAAACATCATTAATGTAGGTCAGCAAAGGCAATAGGAAAGTTTACAATGGGACACATTCTTCTTATGCGTATATCAATAAGTATTTTTAGTCATCCTGAAATAACCAAACACTGGAAATGTAGCTATCCTTCAGTCGTACAACCTCATACATAAACACATCTACTACATTCCCATATTCCACTGTAATACAAGCCCTCTCATGTACTTACTTGCAAAATAGAATACACATTTGATCAATGGCTCCCATCGACTATAATGAGCATGCAAAACAGTTAAAAAACAGAACACATCTAGACAAGTTTAAGTTTCAAACTTCTTTACAAAGTTAACATCCTCACTTTATTTTCTTTTTTTAAACAGCAACACGGAACCCAATCCTAGCCCAACTCGTTTACTTTCTAGGGCTCCCCCAAAACAACAATTCTGTCAGACAAGAACATGAGGTTGCCAACCTCTCAAGCTTACTGTACTAAATGTAGGCTGCATGGAAAGTAATCTGCAACTTCCAAACACTTTCCTTGATACTTACCACCCAGGTATCCTAGGTACTATTATATCATGTATAAAAGATTCCACCTCTAACATTAAATAGCACTTTATTTTACTTTGTTTTATTTTTTTCTCCAAGTTGGTTGTGGATTTAACTTAAATAGCACTTCTCAGGTTACAGTTAGTTGTATTTAACAAATAGCCCGGTGGTAGAAATGGAAGCTTGCCTATTATTACCTTACAAAACCTCACTATATAAAGATGTAGTAGCTCAAGTTATCGCTACCAATGACCACAATCCAAACTGGCTTGCAGTGCGTATCCCATCAATCTCCACACACTCTGTTCATTTGGCTATTGCCTAAATGCCACCCCCTGCCACCTCTGGCAAATTTAAATAGCTGATGCTCCAAGTACCACAGATTTTTTCACAATGTAAAAACACTCTTACTTTTTTGGAAACCTTAATATCAAACTTCTAGGTCTCTAGAGACATAAAATCAGTTATTTCCTTTCTAACCAAAAATATTCACAAAGAATACATTCCAAAGCAAAGCCAAACTTCTAATAAATGACCACACACTAACTGACCTAAGTATTACAAACTCTCACACCTTCCAGGTTCCTACAGGCAAAAAATTAATAATTTCCTTAATCATCAACATCTGATCACCTAAGGATAGAGATGCCAATGAGTATGCACAAGTTATACTTATGAACTATGACTTGTAAAGAAAGGACATAGCAGGTATTGAAAAAGCCAGGCATGCAAATACAAACAGGGCAAGAAGTTAGCTACTGTTCTCTGTGTAATGCATATCATAATGATAATCCAAGAGATGAGAGAATCTTTGCAAAATAACAAAGAGACCATGGATTAAAGTTGGAAAACACTTGTTTCATTTCTGATATTGTGTGCATCTAATATGATTATTTTCCCAAATTTCCTTTGACTATGAAGTTAATGGACACTGCAATTGTTGATACTATTAATGCACTTAAGATGCATGTTAAAGACATAGAATACCTAATGTTTTAATTTCTAATAATGGGCCACAAAGTATGAAATTCAAGACCTTTCCAAAGCAATGTGAATTTCAACATATGACCTTTAATCCAAACGATCAATAGTACAAGAGGACAGTTCAAATAAAAATATTTCTCACCAGGAAACCTCAGAGCATCTACGGCGAGTGTTATGTAGATGTTCATCTAATGGTTGTTCGACTAGTGGTTGAGTATAGCTGGATGAGTTGCAGTTCATTGGTTGTTGTTTATCATAGCAAATCATTGCTGGCACTGTTACTATTGCAGCACATGCAATTACTCACTGTTTCATTAACTTTTTCCTGTTCTCCTTGGTTATGTCACTAAGGAATTGGTACATATAAGTAAAGGAATGGGGTTTAAAGCTCCTGCAAAAACTGCTGTTTTCTTTTTTTTTTTTTTTTTTTTTTTTGTGGTGAAGTTTCAACTGGTTGTGTTAATCCAATTTGTAAGTTTGGCTGGATGTCACTTGATGATACATAACGTTGCCACATATAACTTGGTTAGAATATCGAAATACTCCTTTATGAGATATGTTTGTGTAACCAGCTAATTTATTACAGAATTGTAGAATAAAGAGTAGATTTCCTGCTTCCACAGCCTTACTTCAGAATGTGATTTCAATATGAGACACATTGAAAACAAACAAGTCTAAACTAAAGTTTTACTATGACCAGTGAGTAGGATGTCTGTCTTCTTTGAAAGAAAAAGAAAGTGAGAGTGCAGAAAGGATTCAAAGAAACGCAGTCAGAAGTCATGGTTCTGAAGATGTGTGAACAGTCAGGATCTTGCATTGTCTATGGTGAAGATGAAAAGAAGCTAAGAAGAAACTGTATATATTTGTTCAAAATTAATATGTCAAACAAAAACTGGAATAAATACAAGAATTGCACTCATGAAGCCTTCAACCAAAAGTTTCATTGAGAAGTGCCTACACTGGTATTGAAGAAGGAGTATACAGAGCAGAGCTATAGCTAGAATGGGGCAAAGGGGGCAGCCACCCCAAGTGCAAAGTGTTAGGGAGACTGGACTAGCACTGACCAGTATACAGTTTTTGAATGTTGATATTGCATTTGCTGTCATGTCTGACATATTCAGTATTTCATGTGTGGTATTTAGATTTTAGATCATAGCAAACTACTTGTTACAAATATAACAAATGTAAGAATAGTTTGCTATAGTCTCAAAATTTACAAATTGCATTTTTTTAGAGTCCCCAACTTAAAGTTCAGGAAGTTACCAGATTTAGAAATGGCGCAGGGTGCCACATAGCTGTCTCAGTAATATTCTGGATTACCAAAATGAATGATTAAGTTACTGCTCCAAGTATATCAGCAGTAGAAGTACAGACCATGGTCTCTTTTTAATATTCACAATATGGTAGATAACTGAAAAGTCAGCAAAGTGCTCATAAGGTATAATGATTCTGAAGTATAGAATTATACTAATAAAAGTGTTTCAACCATGTCAATGAAAACACTGAAGTTAACTTAAAAAAATAACATTCAAATGTCCTTGCATTCTGTGGTCAAAAAAACTATATCTGCATTCTGAATGGTTTGAATAGGGCTTTACTATTAATGCAATGATCTCAAATGCAATAATGAATAATGTAGCATATTACGTAATAAATGTATATTTATTTATTTATTTATAGTACACTGGTTTTTAGATTAAAGTGGGAATCTTTGCCATGGAAAAGGGTTATGTTATATTATTATTTAAGGAACTGGTACCTTTAGCCTATGTATATGTTTAAATGATGTATATCATGTGGTCTGACATCCTGTACATTGGCACAGTCTGAAATTTGCATTAATGAATCTGGCTGCATAAAACCAGGCCACAAGCTTGGTTAGTGTCTCTTGTGTACCATCCCATATCAAGATGAGACTGATTGTCAAGAAAGACAATATACATTTGCATAGCGAACTACATTTCCCATAATGCAATTTCTCTAAGCAGCACATCCTCAAAGACCCATTCATGGAAAGTAATTTTTTACTCCTCTGGAAAACCCCTGAATCCCATACAAGGCAGATATACCCCTTTACTTACATAATAAGCTTTGAGGTTACATCATCTAGGGGAAAGGACGCAAAACTCACATTTCTGGGAGGAGTAGTTTCAAGAAAAAGTCATTTTGGCAAGTATGGATTTTCCTTTGTAAAGACCTAAAGAGCAGTTTTCTTTCAACAGCCCATTGTAAGGCTGCATGGATGGAATCACAAGAGAGCCCACAGTTATGCCTTTGCTCTGAATTTATCAGCACTCTTTGGATGTAAGAAAGTTACTTCTAAAAACAGCCCATATTATACTTAACAAAAACACAGTTGAAATAATATCTGTGGATAAGCCTGACATTAAAAAGCAGCATCCTGGTGTTTTGTCAATTCATAAGGTATTATAGAGCTGTACAATTCCAAATGTCACACACCACTGACTGACAAAACAACAGTATTATGTAAGGGAACATAGTTTAATTCCTGGGATCACTTATACAAAAGTTTATCAACAAAAAGTAACAAACTCATTCTGGGTTGATTTAGTTAGATAGACAAGTAAAATCATATAAATCATAAGGAAATACAAGGCTATCTGACCAGGGACTCTACCAACCTTTTCAAGGAGGTCAAGTACCAAAGTATTTTTTAGGACATCCATCCATTTATCTAAGTCCAGTTCGAAGGTCACTATGAAGTCACATTGCTTGAGATTCAAGGGAAGTCTATTCCAGAGCACGGGGAGGTGCTGGATAATAAACATATTGCTCCATGTAGTTTTGTTTATTACCTGATGCAACTTGACATCTCTCATTCTAGTGTTAGCTGCTCTATTGGATATAACCAGAAAAAGGAGGTCTTGCATAATAGGGTGCCTTAGGCCACGGAAAACTAGGCACAGGTCTCCCTCATGAGTCTATATGACATAGAGTACAGAAATAGTGATTGCATCTTTTCCTGATAACTAACATTTCGAAGGCCAAGATCCTTTGTGTAGGAATCTCTGCATTTTTTTTTTTTAATGTGTCTAGTGAGATAAATACCAAAGGGTGTATTATATACTAAGATAGGTTTAACTAGGGCAGAGTATAGGGGAATAATAATTTCCTTGGTTTTAGATGAGATGCCATCTTCTGTGATTAATTATAAGATATACAGAATGATTTTTCTGACTACAGTTGATACATGGTGATTAAAGGAGAGGCGGCCATCGATTCAAGTGCCCAAGTCCTGATCACAGACTCAGTGGATACTGGGGAGTCACTGATATAGTAGAGAGCAGGAATTTGTTGGTATTCAAAGGAGATGATACTGCATTTCTGCATTTCTCAGCACTTAGTTTGAGCCTTTTTTTTTTTGGTGTGCCAGGAGTTAATGTATGTTAGTTCATTTTGAAGGGTATTGGTATTATTAATTGATTTAACAACTACACCAAACTTGCAATCATCAGTGGGCTTAGCCAGAAATCTTTGTTTTCAGTGTTTAGGTCACAGAAACAAATTCCAAAAAGGAGGGGGGAGGGGCTGTATGAAACTCTGGGACACCTCTGGTCACCTTTTCCCTAACAGAGGAGACTTCATCAACCCTCATAACATGTGTTCTGTTCTTGAGCAAGTTTGCAATCTGTCTTACCACATAGGAATCAGTGTTTAAGCCCATTAACGTATTAACAATCCCATCATGTGGATTGGTGTCAAACACCTTTGCCAGTTCTAGGTAGGCAGTGTGAACAGTGTAACTACTGTCCACCACTTGTATGACCTTTTCAAAGACCCACATAAGATTTAGCAGGCATGAAACTACTCTTAACAAATCCAAATTATTGCTTCTTGAACCTGATCAAATTTTTATGCCTTTATGAGGTTAGTGATGATGCATTCCATGGCTTTACAAGCAAGACTAGTAAAGCTAATGAGACTGTATTTACTTGGGTCAGTTGTGGTGCCACCCTTATGCAGAGACATCCCCTCCACAGTGTGCTATATCTTATGGCAAGTCATAGGTTGAAAAACTTAAAGAGGGGATGAGCAAGAGATGAATGAAGAAACTGTATGTGTTCTCATAAGAAAATACTTTAATGGAATTTATGACTTATTGTCAAGCTACTTTCAGTGGTTTAACTTAATCACCTCCAGCCTGACAGCTCCACCAAAAGGGCACCTACTTTGTTAAAAAAATAGAGTTATGTCCCACTCCAGTGGAGTCTATGAACCTGATATGCCCAACAGATGACTTTCAAGAAGTTTTGTATAAGCCTTACAGTTTTGGGCGGTATTCATAGCTCCACATTTCCCACATGTGCAAATGGAATCCACAAATTGCACAGCTACACCCATATTTAAACGAGAAAGGCATGAACAAGAAATGCTAGTTTTAGAACTTCTCAGCTTTTCTACAGAACGCCCAGTACACTTTTACATATTTGAATAGATGTAAATTGATATGAAATGAGCATATTTATGTGTGGAAAATCTATATGTATCTAAAAATCTCAAATGTTGATGTCAGTTTTTGGCAAGAAATAAGGAGCATGGAGTTACATGCATCTCTCAAGACTTTCTACATGATCTTACAATAACTGTGGCTCAGTGTCACTGGACTGCAGCTTATAAAAACTTTTCAAAGTGTTTTATTCACTCTTATGATGTCCTTATGTGGACATTCTGTTATGGCTTGGGGGGAGAGTAGGCAAGGAAAACACAAAAGAAACACGTTAAGAGGGTTGTGCAGGAGGAAGTGGAAGAAGATCGGTACTATGTTTTTGGTGGGGCTAGACCCCCATTTTTCCATTTTTTTTTTTTTTTTAATTGATGAAGTTGGAGAATGAAGAAATGCAGACTAGGTAGGGCAGAGAGTTAGAGAAGAGTTAAGGATTTTTTTAGTTTGTGGGGGGGCAAAACATAAAATACAGACAACAGAAACAGGAGGGTTTCCTTTCTTCTCCCAAAGAAGGATGAAGGACTAAATATTGCCTGCTTGTCTTCAAAACAATTATTATTTCCTAATGTTAACTGAGATTAATTGATATAACCTGATAAATATCATTTTACAAAAACTCTTGAAATTCATTCATCCTTTTACAAAGGAATCTGCAAAATATTGGGCCAACATGGATTGAATGGATATGCTCATCTACCAGATTTTGCTGATACATGCTAGACATGACAATTGCATAATGTGTCTCACTGAATAATGTCAAAGAGGGTCCTTGGGTTGGCATTATGGGATTTGCAGGTATTTAGGACGAATGATGGACATATTTCCTGACCATATTTCTAGAAGATGAATATAAGCAGGGAACTAAACCTGCTAATAAATCAGGGGTTGCTAGTGGACTCCTTCCGTAATTTGTGTAAAATGTTCACTCTACAAGGAGAGGTAAAGCTTTTTCCAGGTAAGATATATGATGAAAGCTAGCTGTGACTGAAATTATGCCCGCCAAGGTTGTATGTTGAGAGAGGTCAGAGGAGGAAGCTGTCCCTAGGATTCAGGGTAGGGGGATATACAACTTCCTAGTCAAGCATTGCAGGAAAGAGGAACAGGTGTTGGACACAGGTATGATTCAAAGATCCTTCCACAATTGATCTAATCACAACTCCAGAAGTGGAACACAAGGTCCAAGCATGAAGACTGAACAAGAATAGCATTAGACTCCTTTTAGAGAATGACTTGATGGAGATGCAGACAGTACTCTACTGACTGCTACATACACTGTAATTCTGCCATCGACCCTGAGTACCTAGAGACAGTTCTTCAGTACCACCTCCAACCTTCTGGGGGATGCCATACATGTCCTGGCTAGACTGTATGTGAAACTGTACTTGTAAAGGCTCCAAATTACACATGAAAAATACAACACTGTTCTTCCAGGCTAAAGATGCAGTAAATTTCTTACTACTCAGAAATGAAAACATCTGAAAATCATTTCAGCTTCCACATACAATGCACTAACGGAGCTGGGTAACAAAATTAATTTCAGTAACAGATTATTTCATTTTAATCTAGTTTGTAGTAATAAATGTGAAAAGATATAATTTAAAAAATTGGAAAATGGGGTCTAGCCCCACCAAAAACATAGTATCTGTCTTTTTCTGCGTCCTGTACCACAAAATTGAGTAAGAAAAACTAATGAAAATATTTTATATAAGATGTGTTTTTACCTATCATATGCTTTTGGTCATATTCAGCCTAAGGCTAGATCAAAATTAAGTGTATATGGAGGCAGGGATATATCCAGAAATGCATACTTTGTACTCAGACCTTACACTGCTGCCTCATCACCCACCTATCATTCAAAAAGGTAGTAAATCCTCAAAAAGATCCCCCTATACACTTTAAAAAGGGGTGCATTTTTCAACTGTTGCCACTTATAATCATAAAATGCTATTTTTAGAGGTGCTCCTGTCAAATAGATATAATTTGTATAGCTCTGTATGGCAGACACTAACTTAGACAGTTCTAAATACTTTGTATTCTTTCAGCCATAAAGCTTCTGAGAGGTACTCAGAAAAAATTTACTCATTTGGGGACAGTAAATTTGCCAAGCTTCATCTTTGTATGGAGGGCACTGCAAATCTGAACAGGAAGTTGTCTTGGATTTTTCAGTCATCATTGTCGTAAATTCTTGAACTCATTTGCAAGGCTTTAGAATGATTGTTACTATGTATTGGAGCACAATAGAGGATGATATTATTTATTGTAGACAAACTATTACCATGTAAAATAACTGAAACATAACTATGATATTGGACTCTATAGCTTTTGAGAAGTAACTTCCTGTGCTATTAAACATGAATCAGCTCTCCTGCTGTTCAATCTTATGTTGTAAGCATCACACTTCTGATGTATGTGATTATACGGAAAACATTAATATTTTTTAAAGACCATGACAAGAAGTGAGAAGAGGTGTCTAAGTTCAGCTTTAATGCAACACTTTAGTTATTCTTGCAAATGATCTTGAGAAAAAGAAACATGTCAATGTAGTAACTTAAATTATTATGAAAATTAAACACTAACAAGGATTGGTAACACCTGTGCGTCAGTAACAGGGTTTCATGTAAAAACATTTTTCTCATTAACAGACAAACTATACATTACATCAGATTACATACCTGATATGTTAGTTTGAGAGACAATTATACTTTTTTAAACATTCAGTAGTATAAAAAAGGAAGCACAAACTCACTATACCCAGTAATAAAAGGACTGGCACTGTAAATTAAGTCTTGTGAATGTCTTTATGTTAAAATGTGACTCTGCTTAGCAAGTGTGCCGAAGTCGGCTGAGGATCGGCTCCGAACCCATCAACATGGTTTTCATATGCTTATTGACAGTTTTTACAATAAATGCTGATAAAGCACGTAAAGCAATTTCCGTCAGCAAACAGACAAGGAAAAGATACTTTGCAAAAGAGAAACCTCAAACACATATTTTACTGTAATGTGTAACATGGTAGGCTTTGATATATTGAAGGCTTTTAAATTACAGACAGGTCTTTCCTGAACTGTTCAAAACCATTAATTGCACGTTTTCAGACATTTCCAAAAAGGAATTTCATATAAAATGAAGAAGTAGTATTTTTGCTGCATAAGCTGTACACACAGACAGACAAAAACAGTACAAAAAAACTGAGCACCCTATTAAGGTGCTGGATTAGAAC
This sequence comes from Protopterus annectens, assembly GCF_019279795.1. Classification (NCBI taxonomy): domain Eukaryota; kingdom Metazoa; phylum Chordata; order Ceratodontiformes; family Protopteridae; genus Protopterus; species Protopterus annectens. The sequence continues at coordinate 593,345,042 of NC_056744.1, forward strand.
TGAGGTCTAAGATCTAAGCTCCAGTTATAGGACATTCTGAATACTCTGTCAGAATGTAAAGGCTGACATCAGTGTTAGTGCTTACAAATACTTCAACCACCATAACAAACAAATCAGATAAATGTCATTTTTCTAACCATAGAAGAAATACAATTTTCTTCAATTATTTTTACACTGACATGGGGAAGCTCAACTCAGGTTAAGATACAAAGCTTTTTTTTTTCTTTTTAATCACGTTATTATTTTTCTCAAAGTGTGGCTACGCATACCTCTGTCCTTATAATCATAACAATTATACCAAGGTACTGCTTCCAAACATCTCCACACTAACCAATGATGCCTGGTAATAGAATCTGCAAATGGATGCTTAGGAAAAGAAACCTGTTTATCACTATACACTTTCATAGATCACATTTTTCTAACATAACTAATAACTGCCTTGAAACTTGTGTCTTTAAAGGGTAAAGAGTCATATGCAGCACCAAGAACTGTGACTGCTTTCTGGATGTCTGTCAAGAAGTTGATGGTTTTACTGAGTTTCTGTCTGATATCAAAAAGCATTTTTGTTTAGTTTTTGAGTACTTAAGTGACAGATTTAATTAATTTACTGACTAAGGGAGATAAAGTCTGTTCATGTTGCAGAATACAAAGAGATTGATTAGAAAAGAAAAATACCATGTTATCAGCACACATTAAGAGAGGGAGGTGAGGCAGATCAAGTGAAGATTTGTTAACGATGATAGATAATAAGAGGGAGGCAAGAATGGAACCTTGAAGAACACTTTAAGGAATGGGGATAGAGGAGATGTTTGGAGCTGAAGTTGACAGTGAAATGGCAAGTAGTATGATAATTTTTGAACCAGGGGATGGAATATAGGCATAGGCAGATCCCCATTTCAAATAAATGGTCTACAAGGATGAAATTATTGACATGATCAAAGACTCTTATAAGGTCAATGAAAATGGCCCTAATAATTATTTCTTTGTCCACTCCTAGTAGATTGTGATCCGTGAGAGATTATAGTGGATGTGCTCTGCCCTGATCAAGAACCATCTTGTTTTTAGGACAGTGGTACTAACTGGTTCATTATGAGAGTTGACAGTAAACAATATTTTCTAGGTTCATAGCTATTAGGCATGCAGTCCAGGAGACCATTCATGACCCTAGCCCTAACTCCCAATGGTTCCAAAGCAATATCTGGTTAACTGCCTTTACTCAAGATCACACACTAGGCAAATGACGAATGAGGGAATCAAACCCAGGACCACAGACTGTAGAGTGCTAACAGTTTGTTGCCTTAATCCGTTGTGCCAACAGCCAGACTAACATTTCGGACCTTGCATCCTTGGCTTATTAACTAGGAGCCTTAGTTCACTATGCTAATTAAATTTTCCTTCTTTTAATTTCTCCAAGTCTTTTGGATTTCTAATACCATTACAGGAATGGACCCCATTCCTAAGTCAAAGTATGAAGGAACCAGCACAAACAACGTTCCAAGCAACTACTGAACAGAATAAGACATAGAACGTTGACAGTCCCAGTGTCTTGAGACGAAACTCACCAAAAAAACGGCAATTCAGCAGCTGAAAAGTGTGTACGAAAGCCAGTGGAACAGATGAAACAAATGTCTTCAAAAAAGCCAGTGGAACAGATGAAACAAATGTCTTCAAAAACCAACGGTATCATCAGCCAGACTGTAATTTTATTAAACGAAACACAGGATATTCCAAAAGGTTAAGCGCTTTCACTTGCTAAATGGCAAGCTTCTTCAGAACAAATTGAAACAAACCTCTCAGCAGTTAAATAAACTTTTTGGCGCCAAAATTCAAAATACACAATGCTTCATATTAAAGGTATATGACACCTAAAAATACACTTAGTGCAAAACCTATTATTATAAAAATCCTATCTATGCTAATCACAATGTGAACAAATACAATGTATAATATATATTATAAAATATGCACCTGCAATGTACCAGAACTGACTCCTTCTGCAATTCATATGGAGTTACATGAATCAGTAACATATCTAAATATGACTGTAAATTCTTTTTTTATGAGACCCATTGCTCCTGCTACTATTGTAATTGTCTCTGTATCTTTCCTCCACATTGCCCTCATTTCTGTCTGCAAATCCTGGTATTTTATGACTTTGTGTCTCTCTGTACATAAAACACTGCAATCACTGGATGTAACAATTTCAATGATCAATGCTACTTTTGTCTTCTTTTCATGGACTAGTATATCTGGTTTTCATGCATCTATTTTTTGAACTGTTGGTAATGGGTGATCCAATGTGATATAAACGTCATCATTTTCTATAATGCTTTGTAGCTAATGTTTCCAATGCTTCTCAGCTACTTCAATATTATAATGTTTTCACAATTCCCAATGCAATAGTCTTGCCACATTGTTATGCCTTTCAGTATACAGGCCTTCTGCCATTAGTGTATCACACCCAGCAACACGATGTGTAATTATTTCCAATTCTGTTTTACAAAACCTGCATTTGTCTGTTTATCTGACATGTTCAATGGACTTTGTAAACCTGCGTGTACATAGTCTACTATGCTGGACTGCCAATATTAACTTTTTGTCTTTTGGTTTAAATTCAGCTCTCCTTAAGCATTCCTGTGTTAGATCCTGATCAACACGAGATTGTTCCAGGAGTTTTCTGTACTTGCAACTATACTTGTGCATTTTACACATTTCTTGCTTTCTTATCTGATCCTTCACTTTATATTCTTTCATGTTTTTTGGCATGTTCAGTTGCTGCTTGATTTTTCTCTACTTCTGATTTGATTTCCATTTCGGCTTGACACTGATCTGCCTCTATTAAACTAAGTAGGTAAGTCATCTTAGATTTATTCTCCTCATTATTTAAAACTTTCACTTTCGCTGGATCGTATGAGGTCAGCAGATAAGTATGCAGTCCTATGATTGCAGATCTGTACATGTAATTAGTTTTGAGGAGGCCCATACCTTCTTCATAATGGGGAATATATAATCTTGGTATACACTGATATTTATAAATCATTTGATAAGCATGAAGCATTTTTCTTGTTCTCCTGTCTAACTGATACAATACCTTTGGGGCAAGTCATGCACGCCAAAACTGTAAATTAGAACCGGAAGAGAAAATTGGTTTATAGCTTGGACTTTGGTCCTGGATGTTAGGGCTGTTTTCAGTATTAATTTTAGTCTTCTAAAATATTCCTTACTAAGTTTTATTCACATCAGTTCATGTTTTATTGTTGATCCTTCATCAGATCCCCAATATTTATACATTCCCTCCTGCTCAAGTTCCTTTATACCACATTCTTGTCCCAAACTGATATTTTCTTGGTGCTGCAGCTTTCCTGCTTTATAGGTTGCTTTTGCACATTTATCAAAAACAAATGACATCCTGATATCATCTGACAAAGTTTTGACCACTTGCAGCTGTGCTTTTAGTTCCTCATCTGATGAATTGTACAGTTTTAAATCATCCACAAAAAGAAGATGAGAACTCTTTACACTTTATTGTTTTCTGGGAGCCAAATTGTAGCCATGACCTAATCTGTTAAGTGGACGACTTAATGATTTAAGGGCAAGACAAAAGAGCAGCGGTGACAAAGAGTCACCCTAGAATATCCCCTTTCAATTTTTATCCCTGGGATAATAATTTGTCCTTTATCATGGCCTAGTTTCAAATTGGTTTGCCACTGTTTCATGGTGACTGTAATGTAATCAATCAATGTATGGTGTATCTTATGCAGTTGTAAGCACTCTTTTATCCACGAATGTGGGATGCTGTCATATGCTTTTTTGTAGTCTATCCATGCCATACTTAGATTCTTCCCCTTTTTACAATTCTCCATTATGACTTTATTTAACAACAAATGATCCTTTGTTCCTGTATCTTGTTCATCTCTAACACATATGACAAGAAGGCTGGAGTTTTCATTTAGATACTAAACTCTTCCTGTTTATCTGATGGTGATTTTAAAATTTATAACTTAATTTTGAAACAGTATGTGAGTTTGATTTATAGATCATATTTTGACAAAATATATCAAGAACAGTAATATCAACAACATCACTTTTGATATTACTAATAACTTCCTAACTATAGATGTAGTCAATCTTTATACTTCCATCCCCCATCAGGAAGCTATTGAGTGGATAGAGCTAATATTACGCGATCTTGAAGTTATTGAAAATGAAATTGAGATTGTTACGGAACTACTTGGTATAGTTCATCTGATTTTATACAGGAGGTTTTGCCACCTGATTCATCTCAAATAGACCCCTTGGCACATAATAAAGCCAGGTTTCCCACTTGTTTCATTACTACTTTTAGTAATGATTCCAGGTATATTTGTGATATTATTTCTAAGAACTGGCATTTTATAAATTTCTAATCAATTTAATAGATGTATAGGGATTTTTATACATCATAAAATCAACTGTGACACTAGATCTGTCATTTATGCAGCCTTTTGTGAATGCTGTTCAGCATTTAATAGTAAATTGGAAAATGCCTCATCCAGACCATAGGTTCTCATTCATGGGCATAGACCACCACCCTATCAGTACTAGAGGTGGCCCACTTTCCTGGCTTAAATGAGAACTGTAATATTTCAGCAGTCCTGAAAATGAAAAGCTATCTTAGATGAACTTTATTTTAGAACCCATTAGTGCTAAGTGAATTTATTTAATTACCAACATTTTTTAGTGTGAGACATATATATACTCCTTACAAATAAATATTTCATGGATTGACACTGATTTTTATATATTAGTTTTATGTGTCTAGGAGTTTTATTTATTCATTTATTATAGCTTTTATTTTTTATATTATTCTGATTGTTTAATGGTTATTTCATATATTTTATTTTATTTTATATATATATTTTATATATATATTACTGTTTGACTGTTGTCCTTTTTAGCGCCTCCCCAGGAAATGATGTCCTTTAACACATTTGCTTCTGGATACATAAGAAAAATGTTACTTTATAATAAACCTGCGTTCAAGAAGTTCCTGTTGTCTACTTTTGCTTTTCGTTTGGGTTTACTTGTGGACTGCTTCCATCTGATACCTTTGATTTCATTTAGATACTTTAATACATCAAAAAGCAGAATGGATACACTTGTGCAAGCCCTTGGATAGCTTCTTAAAGGTATATACACACATATTGATCTACATCCTCCCTCTTAAAAAGATTGTCCTTTAAAAAGATTGTCCTTTAAACAAAACAGTATCAGAGATAGGCATTCATTAGTATATACAATGGAAAGAAAACACAATGTTCATGTCCAAGTTGCTTTGTATCTGCTACAGCATTTAGAGATTTAACCATATCTGGTAACATAACAGTCTGGACCAAACTTAGCAACAGGGACAGTCTGTGGTGCACAACTCATATCAGGAACTTCTGGATTCGTCATAGGAACGGGAATGTCTTCTGGAACTTCCTCTGGAATTGGAACACTGGACAACTCACTCCGAGATAAAGAGTCTTTCTCACATGCTATATTCTGTGGTTTAGGCTCAAACACTGGTCTCAAATGCTTCTGATTCCACCTAAAAACTGCTCCTTCTGATTCCATGATGTACGATCTCGGCTCTGGACCAGTATTCTTCATGACACCAATCTGATCATAACCTCTGGATGTTTGCATCCTTACCACTTCTCCCTCTCGTAATGGATTGAGCAGTTTGCTGGTCTTATCGTAGCAGGACGTCTGGGTTAGGTGTTTCTTCAACAGATTGACTTTCACTAACTGGTTGTTATTGACACATGGAACCAACAATTGACTACTGATTGGTAATGTGGTTCTGGTTTGTCTCAGCAGAAGTCTCTGAGCAGGTGAACCAAGATGTTTATCACAAGGAATATTTCTGAGATGCAAGGGATTCAGGAAAACATCACTATTATCTCATTTTGACTTCTCTGGTAATTGTTTTGCACTTTGAACTGCATGTTCTGCCAAACCATTTGACTGCGGGTACTCTGGACTATTTGTGACAAGAGTAAAGTCCCATTCTTCAGCAAATCTTTTGAACTGTTGGCTTATAAACTGCATGCTATTGTCAGAAATAACTTTGTGTGGACTACTATGGACTGCAAAATGACATTTCATCTTAGTAATGACAGTACTGGATGCTGGGTTGGAAAGTAGGTCAATCTCAAACTAATTGGAGTAAGAGTCTACTAATATCAAATAATGTTGACTATTCCACTCGAAAATGTCTGTGGCTGCTGTCAACCAAGGTAGTTCATTAATTTGGTTAAGCTGAAGTGGATCGTTCTGTTGATGTGGCTTTGTACTATTACATGGTGAACAAGATAAAAGTGCTCTCTCAATGTCATGTGACATAGAAGGCCAAAATACTAGTCCTCTCACCCTTCTTTTGGTAGAGTCAGTACCTGGGTGACCAGGATGCAATATAGTAATATACTCTTGTTGCAAGAACTTTGGAACAATCACTTTTGGACCTTTCATTATGATACCATTGTCAGACAAAATCTCATGTCTGTATTGAAAATAAGTTTGCACTTCTTGAGGTAACCTAGATTGCTTTGACAGCCATCCGTGATTGATAAAGTGGCTGAGCCTTTCTAAAACTGGTTCTGTGGCTGTGTGATCTCTCAGCTCATCATGACATGTGGAAGAAATATTTCTCACTTCCATGACTTCAAAATCAAGGTTCTTATTCTCTTGCTGTACTGTGGTGTATCTGGGTGATCTGGATAATGCATCAGTAAGATAAAGAAGTTTGCCTTTCTTGTAAACAAGATTGAAATTGCACTTTTGCAATCTCTCAGCATCATACATTGTAGTCCAGCTGGGGCTGAATGCATAGGTTTTCTAAAGATAGTGACTAACAGTTGGTGGTCTGTTTCAATCTGGATAGGTCTACCATAAACATAATCATGAAACTTCTGACATGCAAACACAATTGCTAAAAGCTCTTTCTTTATCTGGACATACTCCATCTCAGTTTGGGTAAGAGTTCTTGATGCATAGGCAACAGGTTGATCCTCTTGTAGAACAATGGCACCTAAACCAAATTTTGAAGCATCACAGGAAAGTGTTACTGGCTTGTGAACATCATAGTATCTGAGTGTTGGTGGACTAGCAATTCTGTTTAGGGACTTCAAATGCTCTTTAGTGTTGCTCTACCCAAGACCAGGATACATCTTTATGTGTCAGCTCTTTCAGTGGTGCTGATAGTTGGCTCAAGAACAAAATAAACTTGCCTAGGTAGTTGACCATGCCAAGAAAATGTTGCAGGGCTTGAACATTGCCTGGTGCTGGCATCTCAAGAATGGCTGTTTGGTTTGAAGGGTCTGGGCATAGGCCTGTACTTGTAAATAAATGACCAGTATAAGTAATGTCTTGTACCTTGAACTTGCATTGAGCTTAATATTTACTTGACTTACCCTTTCCAGGACTTTTCTAAGGTTTCTGTCATGTTTGGCATTATCATGACCTCCTACCAGAATGCCTTCTACTATAATAGCACAAGGATACCCAGAAACAAATTTGCTCCATTGCACATTGAAAGACTTCACTTGCAGAATTTATCCCAAATGGCATTCTCAGAAATCTGTACCTGCCAACTGGAGTACTGAACGTAGTGAACAATGATGATTTCTTGTCAAGCTGAATTTGCCAAAATGAACTCTGCATCTAAGACAGAAAAAATAGTGGCATTTGGCATTAAGACTGCGACTTCTTCGACTGTGCGCATTGGATGATGAGGTCTTGTTAATGTTTTGTTCAAATCTTGTGGGTCAATACATATTCTGATCTCATCTGAGCTTTTCTTATGAGCTACCACCATGGAAGATACCCATTCAGTTGTAGTTTCAGCTGGAGAAATCACACCTTGTTGCACCATTTTATCTAACTCTGCTTTGACTCTGTCCTGCATAGCTATTGGAACTTTATGTGCTGGCGTGATAACTGGACTGACCTCTGAGTCTAACTTCATAAAGTACGCAACTGGAGGTTTACCTAGTTTGTCTTTGAAAAGATCGGCATAGGTAGAAAAAAATGTATTGGGCAAAATTAGAGTAGTGGTCTTTTAAGCTAACATGATGGACTTCCTTATTAAATGAAAGCAGTCCTATTTTCAAACTATTTCTGAGCCCTAATAATGACTGGCCATGCCTCTTGACCACATAAAATAACAAGTCGTAGCTTCTTCCACTCTGCTGGAAGTAACATGAAAGCACTACTGAGCCTTTTGTTTGAATTTCTTCACTTCCATAAGCAACAAGCTTCACACACCTTGCCAAATCAAGCCTTTCACCTTTACATACTCTGGCAAATGTATCTATGGGTTTGCCATTTATCCAGACAGTACAAAATACTTCATTCTTTGCCCTTAAATCTACTACATTGACCATTTCATGAAGTACTGACACACCATCAACATAAAGAGTAGAATTGCCACTGTCTAACTGATCAACTTGTTTCATAAGATGTTCCCTTTTAACAAAAGAATGTGGGCCTTTTGGTTTGCAAAATCTTTTGAAATCATTCAATTTATTGCATTTGTGGCATTGTTGACTAAAAGTTAAACATTTTCCCTTTTGAATTCATGGCTTCCACCACAATTACAACAGTTTGTAATGAAGCTAAGTTGGGGCCCATGCTTTGAGTCTGATGACTCGCTCTTATGCTTCATTGAGACTATGCAAACTCTGGAATTTGCTAGAAAGTGCTGGGGTTTACCAGTGAGTGCTGCATGGGTCACAGTTGCTGCCATGTGCTTGGGCCTGTTTCTTTTAATAACGTGCTGCAGACTATCAACATGAGCTTTATCACTGTACCTTCTACAGCTGTTCTCATTTATAAGCATATTTGTGTGCTTTTCTGTGACAAATCTCAATGGCTCTATTCAAAGTTAAAGCACTATCACAAAGCAAAATCTTTCTCACAGCTTCATCTTTCATACCACACACAAGTCTGTCCTTTATCAACTCATGCCTTAAGTCACCAAATCTGCACATTTTAGCCTTATTTCTCAGGTCAGTTATATATGCTGCAAAAGTTTCACCAGACTTTTGATCCCTTGTATAAAATAAGTGCATTTCCATTGTAACATTTGTCTGGGGGTTACACATTTCTCTAAATTTATGTTTTAAGCACTCTGGATCCTCCCTAGACTCAGCCTGTACAACAATATGACAGTTTTCCCCCTCTCTGTATAGATAGCAAGTGCATACATAAATGAACGTTCCCTTTCTATAGCTTCTGACCCAGCTAAATTAAGTAGAATAAATGCCTTTGTATGGTCATCTTTTGTCAGAAAATGCAGCCTGTATGAAAATGTCATACTCTTGCTCACTCTCCAGTTCTCAGCAATATTACTGTCAAACACAAATGCACTGGGTTTTCAAAATACATCTGCCATGCCCACAAAGTATATACAAACACACTGAAACTATGGCTCTTGTAATTATGTACGAACAAACAGTTTTGTGAGCTTGTAACAACATTCAAATGCACAATAAACTCTGAAATATCGTACTTTGCAAAATATGCTCTGTAATGGCTTTACTCTGTAAAATATGCCTTGTAATGGCTGTACTTTGAGAAATAGCTTTACTGTAACACTGCACAAACATGCAAAGACTTTTATACACTTCTGATAACTCAGATATCTTTACTTAATATGAAAATGTGGTCATTTCTCTTTATTTATTCATTTTATGCAATTTGGACTTTATTTCAAACATTTTCAGTAGTAATGCAAATATTTTTATCAATATCGTACATATCTGTTTAAGCGAATGTCATTTAGAACATTCTGTATGCCTTGTTTCATACTATGCGAAAACAAATAGTGCTGAGCAAGTTACCTACAATTACTCTCTATCCTGTTTTACGAAGTTTACATATTTTGGGGATGATCAGCTTGTCTATATTCCTCCAGCTCTAAGCAAGTGCCTTGAGTCATTTTACTCAAACCGCTTCTAACTTCATGCCCCTTATATTTGCCGGTTCTGATTTCTTGTCCTTTAGACATGCCTCTTCTGACGCCATGTCACTTGTTCGTCTCTAACACATATGACAAGAACGCTGGGGGTTTCATTTAAATGCTTTAATACATAGAAACACATCAGTTTGGATAGTAGGATCATTAAATACAAACAAACTAGTTAATAGACAGACTTTACATACATACAGTACATGCTTACATCTCAACTGCTTACTACAAAATGGCACTCTAGCTTGCACATGCTCAGTATTTATACACTTGTGCAAGCCCTTGGATAGCCTCTTAAAGATATATACACACATATTGATCTACAATTCCATTATGACTTTGTTATTCTTTTGTTCTATTGCCATGATTACGTTTTCTTCTAAATTACTATAAACTCTGTTGGCATCAGTTCCAGTGTATAGTTTATACATCATTAGAAAGTCAAGTTATTGTTCTCATAGTTTGTTGGATATCTTGCTGGCCCACTCTTAAGGAGGACTGCCATTTTTCCTGTTGTTAACTTGGTTGGTATCATTTTGGGGTGCATATAAATGGTTCTTACTTATGGCAAAAGTTTAATGTAAAGATGTTAATACTTTTAGCCAGAAGTTAGGTACTGCATTTGGGTTTTCAAAATAGAAGCTTTTCTTAATTTTGCTTCAATGTCTCTGACCATTACTTCATCCCATTTCATACCTGTACATTTAAAGTTGTTATTGTTTCTTTTGCATCTTCTATCCATGCAGCATCTTTGTTATGTTTAACAGGATCTTCTTAAATATTTCTCCTAAATATGCCTATTTCTTCTTTTTTGGTGGTGTTTCTATTCCTTTTGCCCTATTTCCCAATTCTCTATAAAACTTTTTGGTGATCAATAAATTGCTTATTTTGTACCTGTTTTTCTACCTGTGCTGATATCTTTAGTTTATTATTTGGAATAGAGTACAATAGATCCTGGTCTGTTCTGATATTGCACATTGCATTTATCATGTCTGTCTTTCCTAGTATTTTGTTGATCTGTTCTCCTTCTGTCCTCTTCAAACAGTGACACTTCTTATCTTAATTGCTTTATAGTTTTCTCTATTCAATACTTCCATGATAGCATTTGATTTCTTCCCTTACTTTGTGTTACTGTCCTGTGTTTTTGTGGTAAGACTTTATCTGTTATTAATTTATTTAGCTGCACAGTAATTTATCCTATTTACTTCTATTGTATCACATGAATTCCTATGAATAGTCTCAATTACTGTGTTTATTTGTTGTATCAGACTTCTAAAATTTTGGGTCTTATTGACTTTCTGTAATCTATTTCTTTAATTGATCTTGATATGTCTATCCATCTCTATTAAATCAAGCAACTCTTCCCTTAGATCATTTTCTTCTAAACTAAGGGCATGTTCTTTGTTCTCCATTTCCTGTTGGCATTCTACAAAAAGTTCCAGAGAATTTTCTTGTGCTATATTCTCTTCAGCTTCATCCTGTGCCAACCGTTGCTCTTTCAATATGGAACTCACTGGCCTATCACTCCACAGCATTGACTGTGGCAGACTTGCCACAGTTTCCTGTTCCTTCCTTTGGTGTATAACTCCAGCTGAACTTTTGTACTGGTTTCCTGCTGAAGAATCCAAAGTATCTTCATATGGCAACTGATCAGATGCTTCCCACTCCACTGGTTTCTCCTTAATTTGGGGACTCATTGTTCAATCATGCTGTGATGTTGAAGAGTTAGATTTCCTACACTAAATCCTTCACTTTGGAAGTAATCCATGACTCAATTTTTTATTTCTTTAACTTCTCCATTACTAACCCTCTTTTCTACTTTCCCCTCTGTTTTCTTATTTATTTTATTTTTATTGTAAATGGTTTCCATATCAGGATACCTCTGTCTGTATTTCTCTACAAATATCTTTGGTGCTGCTTTTTTATATTGATTATTTTTTCTTTCTCCTTTGCATACATATTGCACCATATTAAATCTCTTTTTCTTTCCATTTTCCATATTGCTTCTTCAGATGTCTCCCATTTCTCCTTACTTTGGGGACTCATTGTTCCATCATGCTATGACATAACCCATGTTAGACTTTCTACACTAAATCTTTCACTTCACAGGTATTCCATAACTTCACATTCTGTTTTGTTAACTTCTACTTTACAAATCTTCTGTCCTATGTACCCCTTTGTGATCTTATTTTTGTATTGTGTAATTTTCCATATCTGTGTGCCTTTGTCTGTATTTCTCTTTGAATATCTTTGGAGCTGCTTTTTGTATAAATTAATGTGGCTTTCTCCTTTGCATAAATATTGCACCATAACAGATCTCTCTTTCTTTCCCATGTCCATATTTCTTTTTTATACCTATCAAAAATCTCTAGATTTTGTTCTTTTCATTTTTGCACTTCCTCAGTTGCTTCTTTTTCCAAATGGCCAGAGGTTTCCTGGTCTAGATATTTTTTTCATGAATCTGTTGTATTAACAAACATAATTTTGCATTTGATGCTTTTGACAGTTTTTCTTGTGAAAGTATTTTTCTTTCCTCTAATTTCTCTCTTAAGCTTTTGGTATATCTTCTGTCTGGAAATTTGGGGTTTCCTGCATAATAGTAACAATATATAATTTCGTGATTATTCTCAATAGTCAACTCTATCATATTTATGGCTGTATTTTGGCCTGTCAGTTTTTGTGTTTTTTGTGGACTACTACTTCCTTCTACAATGAGGGGGGAGCATCCTCCCCCTGAACCTGGCTTAACGCCATTATAGGAATGTTTCTCTGTCTTAAGGATTCTATGCTGTCATATTTTCTAGTCCTGGCACCAGTGTACCTACCAGAATTGGACATTTTTTTATCCTGGGACTTGTGCACCCAGCTGTCTTTTTATTTTTTAACCTACTTCTGTCCATGTTATATGCTATATAAAATACAGTCTATATATCAGTGTCGTCTTGATGAGATTTTGTAAAATCAGGGTCCACCTTGTGAAGGTGCTCACCAGGACTTGAGGATTAATTCAATTCTAGCAATACTATTGTCCTGTTCTTGCTGATTTTATCATTGCTCCAGCTGTTAGAGTAATGAGCTGATGGAGTAGTGAGCTAAGTAGCAATCAAGAGTTTGTATAAGGTGAGAAGAATGGAGATGGGATGGTAGTCTGAGGTTAAAGTGGGATTTATTTTGTCTGAGCAAAGACTTAACAATGGCTGTGTTTTCTAGCAACGAGACAGTATGTTTTCTGATAAGTAAAAATAGTATATATGCTGTGGTTGACTTAAAATGTAATCTCAGCAATGACATATAAACCAGGGGTGAAGTTTCTCTTTATCAGGAGGACTATCAAGCTGCATTTGGTGCAGAAGTGGTGTTATGTCCTTTGTTGTAATGTGTTTAAAGTAAACTAGTGTAGTGCATGGAGAGACTCATGGTTGCTGTATGAGGTTATTGTCTGTTTGAGGCAGGTCTCTAAAATGATTGTGGAAGTCAGAAGTTGATAACAGTGGGGTTGCAGACTGGGAGTCATTGCTGTAGCCAAAAAGTAGTTTAACCTCATTTCTGAATCTGTTAGGACTGTATTTGTGGGAGTTCTAGTGATGGGTCCACTACAAATAACTTGATAGAGCTCTTGATCAAACAGCTAAAGGTCAATTTGAAATTATCAGAGTGTGCAATGTTGAACACAGCTATACGAAGGAGAATGCTGTTATCTTAGATAACAGTACAGCGGAGATCAGGGATTTTGCCCTTTTCCCCACTGTAGTGTGATCTCAAAGTTGGTACATACACACACACACACACACACATATATATATATATATATATATATATATATATATATATATATATATATATGAATCTATGTTTTTAAATCGAAAGTACGGTTCACCGAACCGTACTTCCTCGAACTCACTTCCGTGAAAGTGCATTCCATCTAAAATGCACTTTTGCGGAATAAAAAAACAAAAAACTAACTAAAAAAGTAAAATAACGCACTAAACAGTATCATGCAGGGAGGCAAACCCCCCTACTTTAATATTCTCATGCCGAGATCGTACTACAGTGGGGAAAAGGGAATATTCCCTTACCCCCACTATACTACGATCTCAACAAAACTTTCCTTAATTGTACATCAACAGTATACGTTGATGTACAACTAAGGCAACATGCAAACTGCATGTTTTCCTTTTTATTTGTTTACTTTAGCAAAAGTGCATGTTCGACAAAATGCACTTTCGCTAAAGTAATTTTAACAAAGTAGGGTTCTATGAACCGTACTGTCGATAAAATAAATAGGACTCATATATATATATATATATATATATATATATATATATATATATATAGGTTCATAGGTGTGTACTAGGCTAATGGCTCTGGGGTCTTTACAAGCCTATCCCATAGAAGTGCCTTGGCATTGTGACGCCCATTGTTAGATTTCTTTTGAAGAGGGCTAGTGAGGTGCTCTGCTTGACATGTATGGGAAGTCTGTTCCAGAGCATGGGCAGTCTCTGGGTTATGAACCTGTCCCTCCAATATGTTCTGCTGATTGTGGTAATGAGGTTGAGGTCCCTGGAGTGTGTGGTGCGGAGGGATTGGAATTTCTTTAGCTGCAGCATTTCTATCAGAGATGGGTCAGACATGGCTTTGTAAGTCAGGCAGAGATCACCTCTTAGTAGACAATATGAGACAGAGAATAGCTGGAGTTTTTTTTACTCTGTCCACGCAGGACATGTGTTTAAGGCCTAGGATCCTCTTTGTGAGGTACTTTTGTGGCCTCTCCAGCTGTTGCAGGTGTCCAGTGAGGTACATGCCAAATGGGGAATTATAATCTATGACTGGTCTAATAAGGGAAGAGTAGAGAGAAATGATGACCTCTTTCTTCCTGGATGCAAAACCCTTGGTAATGAGATGTGCCACATAGAAGGACTTTCTGACCACAGTGGCAATGTGGTGGTCAAAGGAAAGGTTTTGGTCAACCTGTGTCCCCAGATCTCTTATAATGCCTTCAGTGTTCCGTGGGCTCTCATTGATGTGGTAATTAGTGAGAACTGAGTTTTTCCCAAAGGGGATGATGACGCATTTTTTGGCATTAAGCTTAAGGCCATGGTTTCGACACCTGTCATTGGTTTCAGTGAGGCCTTACTGTAGGATGTCTGCATCACTTGGGGAGTTAATAATGGCTCCCAGCTTGAAGTTATCTGCAAATTTGGTCAGCCAGAGTCCCTCTGTGTTGGCCTGGACTTCTGAGAAGTAGATGGCAAATAGGAGAGGGCCCAGGACCGATCCCTGTGAGGACTCCACTCGTGACTGGTCAGCAGTCTGACTTGGAGTCCTCTACTTTCACACTGTGTGTTCTATCTGTGAGCCAATTTGCAACTCACCTAATGATATAGGGATTGATGCCTAGTTTGGTGAGTTTATCAATAATTCCTTAGTGAGGAATGGTACAAAAGGCCTTGGCCAGATCGAGTTATGCTGTATGAACTGCCTTACCTTCATCCACTGCTTTGTCGACTAACTCAAAGAAGTCAACCAGGTTGAGCAGGCATGATCTACTTTTCACAAAAACAAATTGTGTGGGATCTACAGTTTGGATATTCCCTATATTCTTGTTATTTAGGTCCATGATGATGCACTCCATAGCCTTACATATCAGACTCGTCAGGATAATGGGGCGATAATTTCCAGAGTCTGTAGTCGCTCCTCCTTTATGGAGAGGGATGAATGTAGCAGTGCACCATTTGATAGGGACAAAGCCTGAGGTGAGGCTGTGAGTGAACAGAGCACACAGATGTGGTGCAGTTCACTTTGTAATTCATGTACAACACAGCCACAGATATTGTCAGGTCCCATGGAAGCTGTATTCTTGGCCTTAGACAATGCAGCTTTAACCTGTGCTGGAGTAGTGCAGGATGCCTGGCATTATTCCGGAATTAAGGTTGATCCTCTGGGGGGGTAAACTTGGCACTGAATCTGTCAGCCAGTATGTTGGCAATATCCGTTGGCTCAGTATAGGAGGTACCATTGTGCAGTAACTCAGAGCAAATCTGGGCATTGCCATGGAGATTCTTGATATCACTAAAGAAGCCTTTGTGGTTGTTTTTAGTGTCTGCCACAATTCAGCCTTCATAGCTGGCTTTGGAGGTTTTGATGAGGAATCTCAACTTTTTGTTGAGGCTAATAAGGGAATTTTTCCAGTCTTGGGACTTCACCTTTTTGAGCATCAGTTTCTTCCTTCTGTTGTAGAGTTTATTAATGGCAGGGGACCACCAGACTGGCTTCTTTTTTTTGGAGGATAGCATCTTGGTTCTGTTGGGTATGGCTAGTTCCATGCATTTATGTACACGTTCGTACGTGGATTAGTGTACGACTCGGCAGTCATGCATCTATTTTCCATTGGCATGGGTACCATGAAGTTGACCACCTCTGTTTTTTAGGAGTCCAAAGTCAGCTTTGGAGAAGTTTTTCATGGTGCATACCTCTGCGGGGGTGTGAGTGAGATGTGGATTTCCATGATGATTAGTTTGTGTTTGGATCTAACCAGTGAAGAATTGACTATTGATGTAGAGCAACAGTTGCCCATGTTAGTAATAACCAGGTCAAGGATGTTGCTTCCTCTAGTGGGGATAAGAATGAGCTCATCCAGGGCATTGGAATTGATGAATTCCAGGAAGTGTTGGACTAGTGTATTGGTGCTTGAGTAGTTTCCCCAATTGATGGAGGGGTAGTTGAAGTCTCCTAGTATGAAAGTGTTGGGATGGACCTTGATAGATTCCAGGGTCTTTAGGAACATGGAGTGAGAGTCTAGGGACATGGTTGGGGATCTATAGCAGGCTATGACCTGGATCGCAATCTTACTTATATAGACATATATAATTATATATACATATATATATATATATATATATATATATATATATATATATATATATATATATATATATATATATATATATATATATATATATATATATATATATATATATATATATATATAGATAGATATATATATATATATATAGATATAGCTATATATAGATATATATATAGATATAGCTATATATAGATATATATATATATATATATATATATATATATATATATATAATTAATAAAAGATGTGGTGGTGAAGGGCAGTTTGAACCTGTGAAACAGACCTATTTCTGTCAGCTTTGTTTTTCACCATTGTGCAGTTCAGTAATATTGGTTCAACATGTAGACATTTGATTATGTGGTCCATCAATAATTTAATGAAGATCCTTGATGATATATCATTGAATGACTTTTATGACATTTTATGTGGGATTATATAGTTGTCAGAGTTTTAGTAGTGCTTTAATGATATATGTTAATGATTGGTTTCGTTTGGTCTTGTACAGACTGGAGATTGGGAGGGAACGTGTCCTAGAGCGTTAGTAATAAGCTAAAAAGCACTTTATTAACATGGTTAGGATCTGTTTTATTTAGAACAGGTGTTCACTTGAGGATATAGAAGATGTACTTAATCTCATTCATGTTGGATTCTGATCTTAATCTGAATGAGATTAATTTAGGGGGGATTTATTTGCATTAGTGTTGAGGAGAGAAGCTAATGAACAGTGACATGAGGTATTAGAGATGAATTCTTAGTAATAATTAGATCTAGTAAGGAGTGGCATGAGAATTTAAGGTTAGACCAGGTAGACTGATGTACCAGTTGTGTTACATTTCAATTAGATAGGAATTCTGAGTGATCAAACTGAATGACATTAAGTAGATTAAAGTAGAAGTATCGTAGTATAAATAGATGTTAATGTTGTTTGAGGTACAGGCTTACAGTATGTATCAGGATTTGGAAGGTGTCTAATGATGAGGAATGGGGTAGGTAAGCTACTGCTAGTTGCTGAAATGAGTTCTGGGAGGATTTGATTTGGATAGGTAGCCAGCTAGGCAGGGAGCCTGAGATGGAATTTGCCTGAGCAAGAAGATAGATTTGTAGGAGTTTTTTATATAGAAGCAGTTTGCCTCCTCCATTTATGAAACCTGGTTTAGTATCAGAATTATAGCTGTATCCAGGAAAGACGTGATGTATAGATTGGTTACCTTTTTATAACCCGTGACCTCTAATAACTCACAAGTCAGGGTTATGTAGTAAAATGAGGGCATTAATTACATCTGTTTTATTTCTAAAGTGTTTTGCATTTTTAAGTAGCAGGAGAGAGGGGCCAGTTAATTTTGATATTACCACACAGCAGAAGTACATCTGTAATAGGACTTCAGTTGTAAATATGTATGTGTAGTTTGAGTGAATGATTGATAGATACTATTTGACTGGGTAATGTGTTCAGGAGGTGGGCTGAGTTTGTTTCTGTAGTTGGCTGGGACAGGATTACTAGGACAGTGATAAGATATTCTATAGGTGGCAGAGGCAGCAAAATGTGTTAAAAGGTAGATTGTATTTGGCAATAAAGGAAATAAGTTCATATTCGGACTAGTGCAGTTTTGGTGGAAATTGTTGCGTGTATAGAGTGTAAAAGAGAGTAATAGCAATATTGAAGCAGGAATAGTTAGAGCATATTAAAGAGGCAGCATATCGCATAGAAGTAAGAAGCAGACAGCATGATATAGACAGTGATTAAGACTTACTGCTGAAAAAGTAGGATAAGTGAATGCTATGAAAGAAGTATCTGATAAATTACGGGAAAATGTGCTCAGATATAGTTTTTGAATGGAATCAGTTTTGTGGTATATCTTGAGGTAGGCTGTGGATATGAAAAGTATAAGTTACAGAATAGATGGAGAACTATGAGATTTAGTAGACAGAATAAGGTGTTAGGTCATGCAGTGTCAGGAGTTGGATATGTTATGTGTGCACCAGATGTAATAGCAAGACAGTGATAAGGATAAGGATATAGAAGATGTACTTAATCTCATTCATGTTGGATTCTGATCTTAATCTGAATGAGATTAATTTAGGGGGGATTTATTTGCATTAGTGTTGAGGAGAGAAGCTAATGAACAGTGACATGAGGTATTAGAGATGAATTCTTAGTAATAATTAGATCTAGTAAGGAGTGGCATGAGAATTTAAGGTTAGACCAGGTAGACTGATGTACCAGTTGTGTTACATTTCAATTAGATAGGAATTCTGAGTGATCAAACTGAATGACATTAAGTAGATTAAAGTAGAAGTATCGTAGTATAAATAGATGTTAATGTTGTTTGAGGTACAGGCTTACAGTATGTATCAGGATTTGGAAGGTGTCTAATGATGAGGAATGGGGTAGGTAAGCTACTGCTAGTTGCTGAAATGAGTTCTGGGAGGATTTGATTTGGATAGGTAGCCAGCTAGGCAGGGAGCCTGAGATGGAATTTGCCTGAGCAAGAAGATAGATTTGTAGGAGTTTTTTATATAGAAGCAGTTTGCCTCCTCCATTTATGAAACCTGGTTTAGTATCAGAATTATAGCTGTATCCAGGAAAGACGTGATGTATAGATTGGTTACCTTTTTATAACCCGTGACCTCTAATAACTCACAAGTCAGGGTTATGTAGTAAAATGAGGGCATTAATTACATCTGTTTTATTTCTAAAGTGTTTTGCATTTTTAAGTAGCAGGAGAGAGGGGCCAGTTAATTTTGATATTACCACACAGCAGAAGTACATCTGTAATAGGACTTCAGTTGTAAATATATCTGTGTAGTTTGAGTGAATGATTGATAGATACTATTTGACTGGGTAATGTGTTCAGGAGGTGGGCTGAGTTTGTTTCTGTAGTTGGCTGGGACAGGATTACTAGGACAGTGATAAGATATTCTATAGGTGGCAGAGGCAGCAAAATGTGTTAAAAGGTAGATTGTATTTGGCAATAAAGGAAATAAGTTCATATTCGGACTAGTGCAGTTTTGGTGGAAATTGTTGCGTGTATAGAGTGTAAAAGAGAGTAATAGCAATATTGAAGCAGGAATAGTTAGAGCATATTAAAGAGGCAGCATATCGCATAGAAGTAAGAAGCAGACAGCATGATATAGACAGTGATTAAGACTTACTGCTGAAAAAGTAGGATAAGTGAATGCTATGAAAGAAGTATCTGATAAATTACGGGAAAATGTGCTCAGATATAGTTTTTGAATGGAATCAGTTTTGTGGTATATCTTGAGGTAGGCTGTGGATATGAAAAGTATAAGTTACAGAATAGATGGAGAACTATGAGATTTAGTAGACAGAATAAGGTGTTAGGTCATGCAGTGTCAGGAGTTGGATATGTTATGTGTGCACCAGATGTAATAGCAAGAAGTGAGTAAAAGAAAAGATGAAGAAGAGCAGTGCGTGTATGTGAAGAAGAACATGGAGAGCGGCACAGGCAATGTACTATAAAAGGAATTAGTATGGGTCAAGTCTTGTGTAGGGATGTTTTGTTTTTAAGAGGAGATAGTAACACGTCAGATTGTGGGGGGAGACAGTAGGAAATAATGCGCTAGACAAAGGGGATGGCTGAACAATTGGGAATAGGAGGAGAACAAAATGGACAGTTAACCTGGAGTCAGTGGGAGTTGGTCAGTGTGCCCATGTACCCTGGAAGAGGATTTGTATACAACAGCTTCTCTGTGGTGAGTTATATGCCTTTACTAAGTATAAACCAGTAAGAGATAAGAAGTCAGAAAAGAAGAGGGGCTTCTAATGAAGGTGGGAGGGTAAGTCGGGAGGGGGGTCCAGGGAAGACAGGCTATATGATAGTGAACATAAACAAATTTCCAGTAAAGGACAATGGATCACAACTGTGTTGTGTTGTTTAGCAAGGATGTGAGTAAGGAGCAGGGAAAATGGAGAGAGTGAAAAAATGTCTGATTAAAGGAAAACCCTTGAGGAGGGTAAGGCAGCAGGAGACCAAGTACATCCTCTGCATAAGTCAGCAAAAATGGCAGTTGCAACATCAGACTTAAACTATAGCATTAGTTGTTAAAGACAGTGGTTGTAATGGAGAATAGGCATCACCCAACACATCTTTCATAATTGTTAAAGTCTACAAAGCACTGATCTGATACAGAACCATAGCATGCTATTCCCCAAACCAGTCAGTAGAGGAGAAAAACTGCTTTAACTATTTCAAGCTGTTTGATACAACTGCAAGAAGAATATTGCTACAATTACTATCACATACATATACAGCACCTCACTTTTGTCTTAAATTTATGTTAGTATAATATCAAATTATTTTCATTTATTTTGTTTGTTAACCAGAGAAGTGTATGCACCCATTAGGTGTGTTTGTATTCTAAGATATAAAAAACACAGGCAATAAAACAAAACTATAAAATAGACACATTCACAACAAATACATATCAACACAAGAGTAATGACATATTTTCTAACAGAAAAAAAATACCATAATATGCATCACATTCCTTAAACTATTTTCTGATGTTAATATCTCCTGATGTGGCACAACTATACTGCACTGGAAAAAAAGCTTTGCAAGGAATAAGGGAATGTGTTGCTCCAGTGTTTATTTCTTTAATATCTGTTTACTGGGCTAATACACAGAACTCAGTGGACCATTTGCAGGCACAGCCCATGTGAATATGATTACATAAGAAATGAATAAAATATATTTGCAGATACAAGGATATGCTATCTATGTATATATTGTATTTCTTCTTCTTTTGGCTTTTCCCGGTTAGGGGTCGCCACAGCAGATCATCTGTCTGCTCATGATTGGCTGTGGAGTTTTACGGTGTCTAGTTGCCAGCCCGGTGCCCAACCTTCCACAGAAGACACACACATGCTCACACCTAGGGCCAATTTAGAGTGTCCAATCCACCTACTGCATGTCTTTGGGATGTGGGAGGAAACCAGAGCACCTGGAGGAAACCCACGCAACCACAGGGAGGACATGTAGACTCCACACAGAAGGCACCCCAGCCAAGAATTGAACCAGAGAACCTCTTGCTGTGAGGTGACAACGCTAACTGCTGCACCACTGTGGCGGCCCTTATGTATATATTTTATTTAACATTTGTTTACTGGGAAAGTCTGACTTGGAACTATGTCAATTTTCAATGGAGACTTGGGGAGAAATGCTCCAGACACATGTCTTTGAAATGTGGGAGGAAACTGGAGCACCCAGAGGAAACCCACATGAACACAGGGAGGACATGCAGACTCACACAGAAGGCACCCCAGCCGAGAATCAAACCGGACAGCCTCTTGCTGTGAGGCGACAATGCTACCACTGCACCACTGCACCGTCCATATATTTTGTGATGTCCCCTCTCTGGTCCAGTAATCAAGGAGCCTGAATCTTCTCCACTGACACTGGAGAGGGATACATAATCTATTATCACCAGTAAATACTTCTTCCCCATGGAACTTGAGGTACTCAGAGGCCCCACAATATCCATAGCTACACTCTGAAACAGCTTCTCAGTCACATGCAAAGGAATCAAAGGAGTTTTGACCTTGTCCCCTGCCTTACCTACTTTTTGGCACTGCTCACAGGTCCTGCAGTACCCTCTTACTTCCCTTGAAATCCCAGGCCAATAAAAGTTCTGCATAATTCTTGGTATGCTTTATGCTCATATGATCTGCAAAAGGAATGTCATTGGCTATGGCTAGAAGTGCCATATGGTAGGATCTAGGCACTACCGAACCCCATCCTCTAGCCCTCCCTCAGGGGTCCATGCTGTGTAGAGTAAACCTTTGTTTCAGTATACACACTCCCCTTTTCCTTGATAATCAGGTGCCTCCCGAGGCTACCTCCCCAAAGCCTCTCAGTGTAGGGTCTGAGAGCTGAGCCTGTCTCACCTCTATCTTTGTAACCCTTTCCAGCTCCCCTTCCACAGAAGTCTGGTATCCTCTGACAGTGGTACCTCACTGTCAGCCTGGGTACTAATACTCACCTCTGCCCTTGCAGTCACCCTGTCCAAGGGTACACCAGTACCTACCAGCAGTTGTGGCTCACCTTCAGGCTCAGTGTCACAGGGTAGCTCCCTCCCTGAAATAGCCACCTTACCAGCCCTGGCTTCAGGTGGGAGGTCTATCTGGGTTTCCCCCAGGCTACTAGACCCACATGCCTGTCTCCAAGCCTGAGTGCATGTAACTGCATGCACACAAGGTACTGCATTATCAAAAATCATTCCCTATCAACACACCTGCAGGGATATCCTCAAACACACCTACTTGCTTGCTTCTTTTTCCACCCTTCCAGTCAAGGTGAACCCTGGCCAAAGCATTTGGAATGGGGGCTGTCTTAAAGCTCTGACTGGAGTGGACTGCCCAAACAAGTACTGCACCTCTTTAACCACTGCAGGCTTCACAATGGTTATATCAGAGGCTGTGTCTCTCTTAGCAGTGGCCTGTTTTCCATCCACTAAGATAGGCTATAACCTCTGGTTATAGTTTGGTACCCCATGTTGTCTCCAGACAACTTACCACTGGTATACTATTATTCCCACTTGCTGTCTCCCCCACCTTTTTTTCCCCACCTTGCCTCCATGGACATCTATATGATATACGGTCCCACTGGTTACATTTAAAACATTTAACCCTTGATCCTGGCCATGTACCTGAACTGGTGGCTTCCCTTGTTACTGATGGACTCTCTTGGAATGGTTTAGGCTGTTACTATGGGTTCCCTTATATCCATGTGCAGCACTAGGTATCCCCTTCTTGTGCAGTGATGCCCTTTTTGCTAAGTAGAGATCCCCTTTTTCCCAGCTCATTTGCAGAGTTACATTCTCAGTCTGTCAATCAGATTCTCATGTCCTCAGGCAAAGTGCTAAGGGCTAGTTCCCTCACCAAAAGATCTGCCAGCCCTTCAAAAGTGGTGAACTGACATCCATTTGCCCACCTATGAAAATAAGTGATTAACTCAGCAATATAATCACACACACTTTCGTATGTCTTGTGTCTATGCTCACAAAACATTTTTCTATAAGCTTTAGGTGTTAACTTAAAACATTCAAGTAAACATTTCTTTACTCTATTACTCTATCATAGTTTAAACAAGCAATATCAGATAATTTAGAAACAGCAGTTACAGTCTTACCATGGAGTAAGAGGGCCAGGAACTGTACCCACACCCTTGGTCAACATTATACTGTTTACATACACTTTCAAATATATGAATTAAACTATCAAAATTATCACCCTTTGTAAATTGTGGAAAAAATTTACTGACCTTTATTCCTTCCGGGGTTTGGTTATTCCCTTCCCCATTACCTCCATGACCCTGGCAAAGCGTCAGCATCTCCCTCTCATGTTGACACCACTTCTGATTTTCTTCTGCTTCCAAATGTCCAGTCTCTCTGCTGATTCTAATTCCCAGTGTTTGGCCTCCAGTTCAAGTCTGTTTAACTCCAGATGGATTTTTAAGTCCTCTGAGGAAAAGGTGAACTGTCCTGTTTCTGATGGCTGCAAATTCCCACCACTCAACTGGCCATCCTCCTGATTTCTGGTCTGAGTTGTGACTAAGGCTGATATAATTTCCTCTTTAGTCAAGTTGGAATGCACCAGTCCTTTGGCTTCACACACCTTGGACAACTGGCTCTTTGTCAGATTGCCATAATCCTCTGCTGACATCTTTGCCTACTTCCCCTGACTAAACTAAACTAACAAAAAATAAATAAAAACTGTTGTAAAAATGAAACTCTGTACGTTTACCTTGCTGCTTGAGAGTACACCTACCTTCAGTGACAACTAAATATAGACTCCAAAGTTCAATTAATACCAACACCATTGATCACCAACATGTGATGTCCCCTCTCTGGCCCAGTAATCATGGAGCCTGAATCCTCGTCACTGACACAGGAGAGGGACATTCACTTGGAACAAAAATAGATGCACACAGTATTTCCAGATGCAGCTCTCTACATCAAACACAGTTTTCCTTAAGAGCACACAGGGAACACACTCAGTCTGTGGTATGGATTTCTCTCTCTCTCTCCAGGGCCCCAATGATGAGTCCTTAGCCAAGTGTCCAAGCCAAGTCCTCCAGAACCCTCTATGTGAAACCAGTGCTTCGTGTCTCTGCTCCAAGCAGCTGACACACACACACACACACACACACACACACACACACACGCATGCACACACACACACACACACACACACACACACACACACACACACACACACACACACACACACACACACACACACACACACACACACACTCCTAGGAAAGGGTGGCACAGATTTACTGGCTATGTTCTCTTCTGCCCAGGCTATAAGGTAGTTGCTGCCATCAGACACTATAAAGCCAGCTACTCTAAGGCTTTTACAACAGTACCCAATTGTACTGCCCAAAATTAATATTAATGCAAATGGTAGTGTTTGACCAATGCAGTAAGGCTTTCAGGAGTGGCCACAGAGTCACCAAATAGATATAAGTACTCTCAAAGGATAAAATATTCTCTAAAGGACCAGCCACAGTGAAGGTGAAACATGTTTAATAATAAATAATAAAATAACATGAAAATACTAAATGTCTATTTACAATAAACATCAGAGTTTCAATCAAAGAAAATATTAAAATAACACAGATGAATATATTCACACAGATACAGAAAAGGAGTACTTGACTAATCTCACTATAATTTCCTGACTGATCTAAAGAATTACTATTCCCTGGTCACTTACTAGAGCAAGGCAAGCTATAGTAGGTGTGAGGTCCTTCTTTGTCAGGTTCCAGAAACAGAGTGCCCTGAGACTTGTCTGTCATCTGATGATAAAACATCATTTTTGTCCTAGATTACAGAAAGACATCACATACATCTGGTCATCTGACTTCTGGTTCTCATGCTACCCAATTGCTAGAAACTGAACCAGAATTTAGCACATATGTGTTACCATACACACAGATAGAGCTTTGCTGAGATGTGTGATAGCATCTGGAAGCTATAAAACCATAAAAACTTCCAATCTTCCTATAGGAGCAAATACACCATTGTATGGTATATACATTTAGTCTCTGGCTGCAATCAGAACTTTAAGATACAATGGCTTAAATCAAGTAATTTAATTTCAGGATATTTTTCTAAAAGGCAGCTGGGGCTGAACTTAACCCCTTCTCTTCCAGTATCCCCAGTTAAAACATTACATTTAATCAGTTACAATATAGTCAGGACTCACTGTCGGTGCATTTTTTACAGGTACATAGGTAAGTACTAGGCTATCTGCCTGAGGGCATCTATAAGCCTAGCCAGAATGTGTTAGCTTTTGATGCCCCCTTAGATTAGTTCCCTGTGTTTCTGTCCAGCACAGCCATTAGTTCCCTGTGCCTCTGTCCAGCAGAGCCACTGCAGTGATCCCCAGGGTAAATTTTCTGTTTCCCATCCACTTGTCAAGGTTTCTCTTGAAGAATGTTAGTGAGGGGCTCTGCATAATGTAGACTTGTTCCAAAGCATGGGGCGTCTCTGGGACAGGAATCTATCCCTCCAGCACATCCTATTTACCATTGTGGTGAGGTTTAGATCTCTAGAGCATGTAGCTTTCACAGATTTTTTTTTTTAGGTGGAGCATGTCCATCAATTCTGGGTTGGACATGGCCTTGTATGTCAGGCAGAGATCACCGCTGAGTAAGTGGTATGCAACTGAGTACAGTTGGAGGTTCTTCAGTCGGGCTGCATAGGGCATCTGTTTGAGGAAAGTAATCCTCTTGGTGAGGTACTTTTATGATCTTTCCAGCTGTTATAGGTATCTTGTATGGTACATCCCAAATGGGGCTTTGTACTTTATGATGGGTCTGATGAGTGATGAGTAGAGGGGCACAATAACCTCTTTTGTTCTAGATGCAAACCCTTTTGTGATAAGGTGGGCCACACAGAAGGATTTCCTAACCACCTTGGCAATATCATCTTGGCAATATGATTATCTAAGGAGAGATTACTATCTACTTGGGTCCCCAGATCCCTTATTACATTTTCTGTATTTAGGGGACTACCACGTATATGGTAGTTTGCGGGTACTTTGTTTTTTCCAAAGGGGATGACTATGCAATTTTTGGCATTTAGCTTGAGGCCATGATTTTTACACCAGATATCCATCAGTGAGACCCTTCTGGAGGATGTCTGTATCAAGGAATCCAGAAAAGCACGAACAGGACCAATAAAAAATAAATCCAAGGTGGAAAACCAAACCAAGAAAGACTGCTGCTCAGAAAGTCTAATTCTTTAATACAAAACCATGAAAAACAATGAAAACACAAGCGCTTTCGCTCGGTCTGTGCCGAGATTTATCAAGTGAACATCCAAAGTGCTGCAAGGCTTTATATAACACTGAAGTTAATTATTAATTAATCAATTAAAAAATTAATCAATTAAAAAATTAAAGTTTAAAAATGCTGGAGTTGATAAATTGTTAAAAATGCTTCTTTGTTAAAAGTTAAACCTGGTGCATTATAATAAATGTATACAGTAAATATTAAAACTGAAATGTAAAATAATCGAAAGAAACTGTAGGCAGTGCATTTAGCAATAAATTAAAATAAATCATTTATCATATTTCACTTGAAGATTTTTTATCAGCAATGAATGAGCTTCTCATAATCGAGCCTTTCTTAGCTTGAGGACACTGTTTATGTTGATGATTACCCCGGATGCTAGGGGAGGTGACTGGGAGACGACCCTCGAATACAAGGAACTTATATGGCAACTTAAACTAGATGCAGGCAGACACCCTGGATTAAATGACAACATCATGGTTTGGTTTTCCACCTTGGATTTATTTTTTATGGATGTCTGTATCAGCCTGAGAGTCAATTATGGCCCCCAGTTTGGAGTTGTCTGCGAACTTGGTCAATCATAGTCCTCCTGTGTTTGCCTCACCTCTGAGAAGTATATACCAAACAGAAGGGGTCCCAGGACTGAGCCCTGGGGGATGCCACTTGTAGCCAGTTTAGAGTCAGACCTACAGCCTGCAGCACTCACCATGTGGGTTCTATCCATGAGCCAATTGGCAACCCATGTCGTGACGTAGGGGTTTATGTTCAGGCTGGTGAGCTTGTCTATAATACCAGAATGGGGAATGGTGTCAAAAGCCTTTGCGAGGTCTAGGTAGGCTGTGTGGACCTCCTTTCCCACATCTAAAGCCTTAGTAACTGTCTCAAAGAAGTCCACCAGGTTTAGGAGGCATGATCTTCCCTTAACAAAGCCAAACTGGGTAGGGTCCAATGTTTGGAGATTCTCAATGTCTCTGCTAATGAGTTCCATGATGATGCGCTCCATAGCCTTACAGATCAGGCTAGTCAGGCTTATAGGGTGATAGTTCCCAGGGTCCATTGTGGCTCCACCTTTGTGGAGCGGGATAACTGTTGCTGTGTGCCACTCTATGGGTACGTAGCCTGTAGAGAGGCTGAGTTTGAACATGTGTTTAGGTGAGGGGATAGTTCATTTTGGTGCTCATGTAAGACACAGCCTGGGACACCGTCCAGTCCCATTAAAGTTGTGTTTTTGGCTTTGGATAGGGCTGTTTTAACCTGTGTGTCAGTGATTGCTGGGGCTCTACATTCTTCTGGTATGGTTATGGGCCCTTTAGGGAGTGGGGGGGGTGAAGTTTGCACTAAACCTGTCTGCAAGAATGTTGGCAATATCAGTTGGTTCAGTGTATTTTTTGCCATTCTGCACTAACTCAGAGCAGATCTGAGAGTTTCCACTTAGGTTCTTGACATAGCTAAAGAACGCTTTGTGGTTATCTTTGGAGTCCTTGGCAATTTTTCTTTCAAAGCTAGTTTTGGATGATTTTATGAGGGATCATAGTTTCTTGCTGATACTGATAGGGGATGTCTTTCCTTCTTGGGATTTTACTCTTTTCTGTACTAGTTTCCTCCTTCTATTGTATAGCTTGTTTATGGCAGGGGTCCACCAGACTGGTTTCCTTTTCTTGGAGGTGTGAGTCTTGGTTTTGCTTGAGATAGCACAATCCATGCATTCTTGCAGGTCCTCATAGAGTGCCTTTGTAAGGAATTCAGCAGCTTGGACAGCATTGTCCTTTAGCATGGGGGCTGTGAACCTTTCCACCACAGTCTTAAGTAATGTGAAGTTTGCTTTTGAAAAGTTTTTCACAGTGGTTTCCTTGATTGGGGGTGGGGTGGAATGTGGATATCCAGAGTGATTAGTCTATGGTCTGATCTAACCAGCGAGGGGTTGACCTCCGGTGTGGAACACCAGTTGCCCATGTTGGTGATGACCAGGTCCAATATGTTGTCACCTCTGGTGGGGGTGTTGACCAGTTGATCCAGGGCATTTGAGTTTATAAATTCTAGGAAGCATTGGGCAAGGGAGTTAGTACTTGAGTAGTTCTCACAGTTAATTTTTGGGTAATTAAAATCACCCAATATTAGGGTGTTTGGCAGGACCTTCATATTTTCCAGTG